>NW_018392335.1:0-26587 GCF_900095145.1 Mus pahari | reverse complement strand
CCCTTCAGCTCCTTGGGTACTTTCTCTAGCTCCTCAATTGGGGGCCCTGTGAACTTTTTTCTAATAAGTCAAAAATAAACCCAAACGAAAAGATTATCTTCAAAAATGCTGGTGGTAAAAGTGGATGGCTGCAAGTATAATAATGCAAATAGATCCATAACTATCTCTCTGCAAAAAACTCAAATCCAAGTTGATCGAGGACCTCCACATAAAACGAGATACACTGAAACTAATAGAAAAGAAAGTGGGGGAAAGTGTTGATCACATGTGCACAGGAGAAAATTTCCTGAACAGAACACTAATAACTTATAC
The DNA here is from genome assembly GCF_900095145.1 of Mus pahari. Taxonomy (NCBI): domain Eukaryota; kingdom Metazoa; phylum Chordata; class Mammalia; order Rodentia; family Muridae; genus Mus; species Mus pahari. The sequence goes on along the minus strand of NW_018392335.1, from coordinate 26,275 downwards.
TCTAAGATCAAGAATTGACAAATGGGATTTCATAAAATTGCAAAGCTTCTGTAAGGCAAAGGACACTGTCAATAGGATTAAACAGCAACCAACACATTGGAAAGAGATCTTTACCAATCCTACATCTGATAGAGTGTTAGTATCCAATATATACAAAGAACTCAAGAAATTAGACTCCAAAGAACCAAATAACCGTATTAAAGTGTAGGGTATGGAGCTAAACAAAGAATTCTAACTGAGGAATACCAAATGGCTTAAAAGGACCTAAAGAAATGTTCAACATCCTTAGTCATCAGGAAAACACAAATCAAAACAACCTTGAGATTCCACTTCATACAAGTCAGAATGGCTAAATCAAAGCCTCAGGTGACAGCAGATGCTGGCAAGGATTTTGAGAAAGAGGAACAATTCTCCATTTCTGTTGAGATTGCAAGCTGTTATAATCACTCTGGAAATCAGTCAGGTGGTTTCTTATAAAATTAAACATAATAATACCGTAGAACCCAGCTATGCCACTCCTGGGCACATACTCAGAAGATGCTCTAATATGTAAACACACACTCTCCACTATGTTCATAGCAGCCTTATATATAATAATCAGAAGCTGCAAAGAACCAAGATGCCCTTCAACAGAGGAATGGATAAAGAAAATTTGGTAAATTTACACAATGAAGTACCACTCAGCTATTAAAAACAATGAATTTATGAAATTCTTAGGCAAATGGCTAGATCTGGAAGATATCATCCTGAGTGAGGTAAACTAATCACAAATGAACACACATGCTATACACTCACTGATAAGTCTATATTAGCCCAGAAGCTAGATATATCCAAGATACAATTCACAAAGACATGAAACTCAAGAAGAAGGAAGACCAAAGTGTGGATACTTTGTTCCTTCTTAGAAAGGGGTACAAAACACCCATGGAAGGAGTTACAGAGACAAAGTGTAGAGCAGAGACTGAAGGAATGATCATGTGGAGACTGCCCCACCTGGGGATCCATCACATATACAATCACCAAACCCGGACAGTATTGTGGATGCCAAAAAGTGCTTGCTGACAGGAGCCTGATATAGCTGTCTCCTGAGTCTCTGCCAGTGCCTGACAAATACAGAAGTGGATTCTCATAGCTATCCATGAGACTGAGCACAGGGTCCCCAGTGAAGGAGTCAGAGCAAAGACCCAAGGAGTTGAGGGATTTGCAGCCCCATAGGAGGAACAATAATATAAACTAACCACTAACCCCAGAGCTCCCAGGGACTAAACTACCAACAAAAGAGTACACATGGTGGGACTCATGGTTCCAGCTACATATGTAGTAGAGGATGGCCTAGTCAGAAAGCAATGGGAGGAGAGGCCCTTGGTCGTGTAAAGAATCTATGCCTCAATGTAGGAGAATTCTAGGGCCAGGAAGTGAGAGGAGGTAGGTTGGTGAACAGGGGGAGGAGAAAGGGAGTAGGGGAGGGGGTTTTCAGAGGGGAAACCAGGAGAGGTGAGATCATTTGAAATGTAAATAAAGAAAATATCCAATAAAAAAAGGAAAAAGAAAGAAAAAATCAATAAAACAAATGACAGCATATGCTGATTAGAGTACACACTAGTACAGTCATATAGAAAATTAGGGTGAAGGTACTGTCAGGAAGTTGAGTGTCAATCTACATCAATCCAATTATACTACTATTTGATGAATACCTAAGTTTCTACTGTAATTTTTGTTCATTCACATTCATTGATTTTGTGTTCTACAATATGCATAACCCCAGGAGTTAGATACCCACTAAGGTGCCAGCAAGAATACAGTTTCCCAGAGAAGGTGAAATACTATACAATGTTTTCAACATTTAAGAAAGAAATTAGAATGGGAGGAATAAAGAAGGAAGAGGATGTATGTACAGATAAAGGAAGAAACAGAGGGGGCAAGAATCTAACATTTTTCATATGTCCTTTTCAAACCCCACATGGAAACATACTACATTTAATTTATCCCTGGGACATGATGGCATATGACATCTAGCTGAGGCATTGTTTGCCCAATTCTTTGATGAATCTATTTGAATTCTTTTCACACATGTATTTATTTCTAAGCTTCTACAGCAGTACTGTAGTGTATTTCCATAGGAGACATGATGTTAAGTCTCTTTTTTTTTTCTCATTCATTCAAAAGACAAAACGAATACAAAACAACACTCACAGAGCAATGAAAATCAAAACAAATAAGCAAAAGACCAGTAAAACAAATAAATAAATGATAAAAGAAAATAAAGCAAAAAATGTTCATCAAAAAACTATTGAGTTCATTTTGTATTGGCTAACAACTAGCCATGGGACCTACTGTGGAGTAATGTTGTTACATGTAGTGACATTCTGTTGTAGAAAACATATTGTCCTTAGGTATATAACATCATGTGGGTAGGGAGGTAGCTGAGAGGAGTTTGGAAGAATATGAACAGAATATATTCTATGAAAAAATCTTTTCATTCAATAATAACCATAATGGAACCTTCTATGTATCATACACGTAGTTGCTGTTGTAGTGTTTGAATGAGTATTTAATGTTTTAACAACAAACCATGAAAAGCTAATGAACTTTTAAGTAATCATATTAATTATATTTCAAGCATTAAAATATAAATATACAGTATAATTTTATTTTTGTTTACATAAATGCACACATCAACCAGTTTAATAGTGTTGCTATGTATTATTCAATAAGTGATCTATACAACATAAACTAAATAGAATAGTAAATAATATGACTTACACTGCTTGCAAAGCTTCTTTCACAGGCAATGTAAAATTTTTTAATCCTAGTAGAAAACCCAAAAAGTATCCCAATATTACTCCAGAATCTGCAGTAGCTAGAAAATGAAACACAGAACAAAAAAACCTAGCAGTTATACTTGGTTATATAAAATACATATGGACTATCTGTGATATCTATAATTTCTTATGCTATTCTCTATTACTTGTCAGAGAGAAACTGGGTAGGAATACAGTGGAAGAAATAGGAGTGGGTAAAAAATGGAGGAGAGAGAAAGTTGTATATATTTCTCCAGTTTATTCTAATAAGTTAAAATTAATGTGACAAGAAGCTTGTGATAAATTCATGCAAGAGCTGATAATATTCTTATAGTTGATGTTAGACCTGAGACACAGTTGCTACTTCGTTGGGAACAGTGAGTCTGCCCTGTTAGGACTCTATATTGCTTGAATGAGGACTGTTTCCCCATAGGAAAAACAACAGTATTAATCAAGCAGACCATCCTCCTCCAAAGTTCCCAGGGACTAAACCACCAAAGATTACACATGGAGGGACCCATGACTACATATATATACATATGTAGCAGAGAATGGCCTTATCTGGTACTGATGGGAGGAGAGGCCCTTGTTCCTATGAAGGATCAATGCCCTGGTGTAGTGGAATGCTAGAGCAGTGAAACAGGAGTGTGGGGGTGGGTTGGGGGACATCCTCATAGAAGCAAGGGTAGGGGAATGGGATAGGGGTTATGTGGAGGAGATACCAGGAAGGGGGATGACATTTGAAGTGCAAATAAATAAAATATCCATTAAACTAATTTATTATTATTTAAAAAAGAAATGTTCAACATCCTTAGTCATCAGAGAAATGCAAATCAAAAGGACACTGAGATTCCACCTCAAAACAATCAGAATTGCTAAGATAAAAATAAGCAGGTGACAGCAGATGCTGGTGAGGATGTGGAGAACAAGGAAAACTCCTCCATTGCTAGTGGGACTAAAAGTTTGTAAAACTACTGTGGAAATCAATCTGGCAGTTCCTGAGAAAACAGGAAATAGTTCTACTTGAAGACTCAGCTATACAACTACTGGACATATACCAAAATGATGGTCCAGTAGCTAACAAGGACACATGCTCCACTGTGTTCATAACAGTCTTATTTATAATAGCCAGAAGCTAAAAGAACCCAGATGTTCTTTAACAAAGGAATGGATACAGAAAATATAGTGCATTTACTCAATGGAGTACTACTTAGCTATTAAAAACAGTGACTTCATGAAATTTTTAGGCAAATGGATGGAACTAGAAAATATCATCCTGAGTGAGGTAACCAGACACAAAACACAACTGTGACAAACTCACTGAAGAGTGCATATATTAGCCCAACAGCATCTCAAATGCCCACAATACAACCCACAAACCATATAGAACTTAAGAAGAAGGCAGACCAATATGTAGATGCTTCAATGCCACATAGAACTGGTAACAAAATAAACACAGGAGGTAGAGGGAAGGAGGGACCTGGGATGGAGAGAAGAGGGGGGGGGCAAGGGAGTAAGATCAGGTATTAGAAGGGATCGGAGAGAAGCACAGAGGACCAGAAAATTGAATAGATGCTTGTAGCATTAGGGAATGGGGAACTGAGGGTAGTCACTAGAAAGTCCCAGACTCCAAGGAATCGAAAGGCTCCCAGGTCCCAATAGGGATGACTTTAGCAGATATACCCAGTTGTGGATGATCCTGACCCTGTTCTTGTGAACCAATCCTCTAATGAATGAAGGAGCCAATCATTGGGTATGTAGGCAACAGAGGGTTGGATAGAGGAAGAGGGGAAGTAGGAAAGAGTTAGGCCCTCTAGGATGGGGATAGGGTGAAGACAAGATGTAATTACAAGTATCTCCAGGTTTCAATGGCGGATCAGTCAAGATTCACCACTTGAGGATTTAGATTTAATAAGACTTATAAGTTAGGATGGTAGTTGTTGCACCGAGCAATTAAGTTACCATTGTGTCTGAACTATGTTTGTGTTCCATTTTCCTTCAGGAGGCAGCTTGTCTGGGTTTAAGAGAGAAAGGTACAGTAATAAAGCATGTATTTGCCTGAGATGCACCACAAAGGTCAAGAGGGATTTGAATCATGTGGCTGGCATGGTAACAGCCTGCCATTGGGAACCTAGTGATCTGGTTGGAGAGATTTTGGAGCACTGAGTCAGAGTTTCCAGGAGATAAAAATAGGTTGGCTATTGTGTGCCAGTGCATGGCTGAGCAGGCCACTGGGGCAGAGAGTAGCTGGCACAAGTGTAGGAACTTGCTGTTTTTTGTTGTTGTTTTGTTTTTGTTTTTAATATTTCCTGGCAGCAGATGTCGAACCAACATGCTTGGTGTTTGGCAATAATCCACTAGAAATTTAATATTATTAGCCTGAGAGAGTGTTACTTTATTTCTTTTCTTTCTTTTCTTTTCTTTCTCTCTCTCTCTTTTTTTAAGTGAATAGCTGGGTAGTACTTCTCAGATGAGTAACATGGGCTCAAGCACAGGAATTGAAATAAAGAAACTGCTGGCAGGCTCTGTGTTCCCCTGATGTGGGGAGTGCAGAGTGCTCTGAGTCAGAGAGCTGTAAAATGGAAGTTGCCTACTTCTTGGGGCAGAGATTGATTGAACTGTAAATTTATGAAATTAGGATTATGTGCTTTTAGAATAGATTTATATACCAATTTTGTCCAAATCACATGGGGAATTTTGCCCATGGTTCAGAACTAGGATAGGGAAAATTAGTCACTGACTTCAAGTAGAGAGGGCAGTGAAATTATTAATAAAATAAATGTCTGTGGCTCCAGTCAGAGAGGCAAACAGATAGATGGTATAACAAAATGGCTGCTTTAGGCAGTGAGCTGAACAGAAAGATGTTATAAAGATATATTTCTCTAATACATCTTATAGGATACTCAAATTCTGTCTAACTAGGGCTCCACGGGAATTCTGGGTTTAAATCCTGCTTTGACTAGCCTGCCTGTTTATAAGCAGGTATAGATAGAAGTGTGAATCAATTCTTTTAAAGATGGTATAAAGATATATTGCTCTAATACACCTCACAGGATATTCAAATTTTATCTAACATGGGCTCTACGGGAATTCTGGGTTATTATCCTGAATGGCAAAATAGAAAAGGCCCAAGAATAGGCAATACAGCATTTTAGTCTACTTCATTTGTTTTGAATCGTTTCAATTTTCAAAACTGGTGTGATCTTGAATTTTGTGGTTATATTATTCCTCTGGGAGAGAGGTCAAAATAAAGGTATTTCTGGTTACTGACACAAGGATATGCTAATTTGAGAGAAAGGTTTTGTCTTTGCATTTTTAGAAAGGTAATTGGTGCTATACACCTTTCAGAGTAATATGGATCAGATTTGATAGAGGGAGACCCCCTGAAGAGTTAGATTCCAGAGAATCAAACAAAGAGGTTATCTTGATGATACTCAAATTTTGTTTTGATATTTGTATATTACAGAATATCTAGCCTTGGTGACTCTCCTTGTCAGATCAGACATGCTGATCTGACCTGCTTGAACTCCTGATGTCTTGAACTTTCAGCCAGATCCATTCATGACACAGACACCAGAGACTAAATAAATCACTGGTGTGATCTTCTTAAGGCCAACTAACTCTCCCATTTTCCCTACCCCACCCCTTCAAAGATATCTCGATGCCCATATTCAGCTTGAAGAGTTATGAAGAGTATTCATCCCAGTTTCCTGGGCTTTGGGGCTAGAGGTGGTTACTATAGGTTGTCTTTCTAGGGAATATAGATATGGTCATAATTGGAATAGGAAGGAATATTTAGACTTGATGGCATAGCCATAATCTCATTTGGTAGAAATCTTTTTAGTTTTTACTAAGTTGAAGTCATAATTTCTTATATTGGTACACAACTTAGTTTGATGTAAAATTAAAAGTTTTCATTGGTATAAATTTCTTCTATTGATACAAAAACTTTAAAATTACAGGTTTAGATCCAGTCTAAATGCCATTATAAATTGATCTGAAATGTTTAAGTCTCTGAGTTAAGAACCAATTAGTAAATTCATGTCCCTGAGTTTAATGTTAGGGTGTTTTCAAGATATTTAATAATAGCTGAGAGTGGTTAACAGAGAACAGTCCACATTACTTTAGATAGTTGGTTTTCAAAAATGTCAGAAATCCACAGAATGTGATATTTAATGTTATTTATTCACTTGTTGAGACAAACCTCCTCATAACAGCCTCCCTTTCTTGGATGTAAAGAAGAAATTGAGCATTGATGGAGTTGTTCCAGTTGTGGCAAGACAGCCACTAGGTAAGACTGGCCTCATTTCATCTACAGAGATAAGACTGTCCAGAAAAAGGACACAATTTACAGGTTAGGACAGTTTAGTTCTGCTGAGACAGAATATGCTAGTACTTAATTTCCTGTTTCTCTAGGTCTGTCAAATGATCCTTGGCCAGAAGGCTGAAGACAGATGGATGCTCCAACTTACTGACTTACTGGGGCTATATAGGTTGGCAGCTGTCCCTACAATTTGTCTCAGTTCTGGAAGCTGTGTTAGGCTTCCTATATATTTTCAGTTAATGTTGATCATTCTCAGATTCCTGACAGGTTTGAAAAACTACTTATAGTCTCATAGCCAACCCTAAGTAAAGGCTATTTACTTTGAGAGAACGGATTTGAGAGGATGGTTTTCAGGTGGCATACAATCCAAAACCAAGTCATAAGTCAAGATAGAATCATAAGTCTTTAATTTAGGACATATGACAATGTTCTACCTTAATGACATAAATGGTGGACTGGGTGTTCAGTCTATCTTATACTTTATAGATTTCAAAATGGTAATAATTATGCCCTATTTACATTTGAGAGAAAGGTGTTGTTTTTTATTAGACCAGAAAGGGGGAAGTGTTGTGGATGAGCCTGATGCTGTTCTTGTGAACAAATACCCTAATGATTAAAGAAGCCAATCACTGGGCTAATAGGCAGAACTTCCAGGTTGGACAGAGGAAGAGATTAAGCAGGAAAGAGTTGGTCCTTTTAAACAGGGACAGAGTGAGGACAAGATGCAATTACGAGCATCTCTTGGTTTCAATGGAAGAACTATCAGGATTCACCACCAGAGAATAATAATAAGATATAAATAATAATGGATATAAGATTTAATAAGGCTTACAAGTTAGGATTTTAGTTGTTGAGCTCAGCAATTGAGTTACCATTGTGTCTGAATTAAGTTTGTGTTGCGTTTTCCTTCACAAGGCAGCTCATTTGGGTTTAAGAGAGAATGCGTGGATTTGCCTGAGGTGCACCACAAAGGTCCTGGGGATTTTGAAGCATAGCGCTGGCATGGTGGTGACCCGCCAGTGGGAACCTAGAGAGCTAGGTGGAGAGATTTTGGAGCACTGAGTCAGAATCTACACTAGATAAAAACATGGGAACTTTCTGTTTGATTTTGTTTTTGTTTTTAATACTTCCTGCAATAATACCCAACAAAGGGAAGATATGACCTGTAGAGACCACCTCCAGTAGATAGGCAGGGTTCCCAGTTGAGGGATGGAGCTACCCACTCACCTCAAAAATATTAACCCAGAAATGTTCCTATGTTAAGGAAAAAAAAGAGAAAGAAATGGAACAGAGACTGAAGAAAAGGCCATCCAGAGACTGCCTCACTTAGGAATCTACCCATCGGCAGACACTAAACCCCCACACTATTGCTGATGCTAAGAATCACTTACTGACAGGAGCATGATATGGTTATTTTTTAAGAGGTTTTGTGAGCAACTGACTGATATAGATGCAGATACTCACAGATAACATTTGGACTGAGCTCAGAGACCCCAATGAAAGAGCTAGCAGAAGGACCAAAGTAACTGAAGGGGATTGCAACCACATTGGAAGAACAATACTAACTAACTGGACCATACATAGCTTCCAGTGATGAAACTACCAACCAAAGAGTATACATGAGGGATCGAGGACTCCAGATACATATGAAGCAAGTATGGCCTTATCTCACATTAATAGGAGGGGAGGCAGACTTGATGCTCCAACACAGGGCGATGCTAAAGTGATGAGGTGAGAGGGAGTGAGAGGGTGGAGGAACACCCTCTTAGAGGAAGGGGGAGGGAGGGAAGGAGGGATGGGATGGGGAGTTTGGCGAGGAGTAGCCAGGAAGGGGATATCATTTGAAATGTAAACAAATAAAATGATTAATAAAAAAAGTAAAAATGAAATCTAAGATGTCTGTGAAAATAATTCTTCATTTTTGCCTACCAGAATCAGATTCTGTTACTGGTTTCCAGATAGATTATTTGGATTGAATAAATGCTTAGTTAATGCAGGACACAGTTTACATAAGAAACTGTAAAATGAAGAGTTGATACTGTGTGCAGCTATCTCCTTATCTCCCCTCCCCAACCCTCCTCTACCCTCTCCTTGACCCTTTATTTCTCTCCCCACTCCCTCAGAGAAAGGTAAACAGAGACATAGAGAAAATTTTGCCAACTAAAACATTCCTATAATTTCTATTCTTGTAAAATTTTACAGTGAGGTTTAGATGATTTAACCAGTGGTCCCACTCTCATAATTAGATGTATCAATGTGATTTTGAAGTCATGAGACCAAGTCATCACTCATTAGTACAGTGTAATCACCTGACCGACACTATTCACCTATCAGTTAAACCACAGAGAAATCTGGTAAGTACTCAAAATGGGTCATACATATTTTTTGGAGGAAGGACATTCATATTTTTAAAACTTGCCTATATATAATCCAGATGAGAATGTGGGAACGTGGTCAAAAATATAGGTTATGGCAAGCAGAGAAATTGGTAGTCCTGCTATTCCATGGAGACATTGCCCGAAGATGAAGAGAAAGATACATATTGATTTGTGTGGTATTACAGTTTCCCCACAAACTTTAGGGATTTTTCCTTCCTCACACAAATCATCTGAAAGATAAGAAATATATTTTACTGACTTGAGTTCAAAATTAAATATACAGTTAATATGCAGTTGCTACTAGCACCATGCTTTTCTTGTTAGATTGACTATAGTCATGCAATCACTTCCTCATTATGTTTTAAAAAGAAATAGCACATTAAAAGAAAATTCATGGGAATACTGGAACAGATATACAGATTATGAAATGGTATAGTTATTTATATGCATAAGATTATATGTACAAAGAAATTCCTATACACATACACATTTTTACATTCATAATACACATTGCATACATTTTCTAATACTTTGTATCCTGTCTTTTGACATTTATCTCCTGAATAAAAGCACTTGCAATAAATACCCTTGATAGTTCACCACCTGCGTTTAATTCCATGGTCCTTTCTTTAGCAATCTTTAAATTACATACACACTACTCATAGGATTAAATAATTTCTTATTTTAGACCCATGAGATTCTATGATATGCTATTGTGGTTTGTATATGGAATACCTCTCTAAAGTCTTATGTATTCAATAAGTCATTCCCTGTTGATACTATTTGGAGAGTTTCTACAAGTGTGTGTGAGAGAGGCACTTCCTGGTCTCTGAAAGGTCTATCTACATTGTCTCAGCTCCTTCCTGCCTTTACTCTGCTTTGTTCCACCAGGAGGTCAACTGACTTCCTTTGCATGCTCCCAGTGTTCTGCCTGGCCATGACTCAAACTAGCAGCCCTGGAGGGAGCACTCTGAAACCATGAAATAAAAATACATATTCCCTACTGTTAAGTTTTTTTTTCTGATCTTTTTGCCTAGCAACAAGACAACTAAGTGTACATGGGTCATAAAGACAAAGTATTAAATGATAAAGGTTTCCATAAGTATACTGTGGTCAACTACCCATTTTATTTTAAAATCATTTGAATAACAAGGTACTTTCTTAATTTTCTTACTCACATGGTGATAGGGTTTGTGCATTTATACTTGTTAGTAGATTAGCAGAACTAAGCCCATAACTATAATGGCGATCTTGGGTGAGATTAGATACATGCTTGTAAAACGTTTTTGTAGAAGCTAATAAAGTGAAAGTACAATCAATTACACCAATGAAATGGAATTTGGTGTAGTTTGTGCGAAGCAATATATAACTCAGTGCAAAGTGGGAAGATGCACTAAAATTATGACTTAACTCAGCATATAATTCCTCTGTTTTGTTTTTTTTTTTTTAAAGATTTATTTATTTTTAAGATTTATTTATTTATTATATGTAAGTACACTGTAGCTGTCTTCAGACACTCCAGAAGAGGGCATCAGATCTTGTTAGGGATGGTTATGAGCCACCATGTGGTTGCTGGGATTTGAACTCTGGATCTTTGGAAGAGCAGTCGGGTGCTCTTACCCACTGAGCCATCTCACCAGCCCCAATTCCTCTGTTTTTTAAATACATTAAATACATTTTGTGTTCAATGGACATTTGTTTAGACATTTTCATACATGTATGTATTATATTCCCAATGATGTCATATCTTTACTCTTTCTCTCTGCCTCAGATTCCCACTGATAGCTTCCACTTTGCAATGTGATCATTTTTTATTTTTTAATGGCACAATGAGTTGTGCTAGAATTGTTTACTGGAAGACAAGAGAAGGGTTATTCGTAGGCTTGTGGACCATGCTCACCTTGCCAAGGACTCTACTCTCTCTATCTGTCTGTCTGTCTGTCTCCCTCTCTGAGAAATACCTAGGTACATGTACATCTACAGGAATGCATGGTGAGCTAATTTTCTCTCCATGATAGGTTGTACACAGATATTATCTCAAGTAACTGATATGTAGACACTCCCTGCTTCCATGAGTTCAAGACTACAACGGCTTTTTCATGCCTAAGGTCAATGTTTCACACAGCTTCTCACACCCTCCACCCCATCAAGCTCTTTCCTTCTTCACCTTCTCTTTGGCAATGTTCTGTGATCCTTGTGAATCCATTTATGACTGAGCCTATAGCAGTCACACTTTCTTAATTCTTATACTTCTAGTATATCTGGCTAATGTCTTTTAGTATTTGATCCAAATAATCCTTTAAAACTCCTGTTGGAATGCTCCTGTTAACTATCGCAGTGGCCCTGTATATGTTTCTTCTGTAAGTATCATGGACACTTTAATATTTTCTTTCTTTTACAACATTCAAACCCTCAGTAAATTTACAACTGTAGACAAAATTATTATTTTCCCCAAGATCTCTAGCTATTCTTTTGAATTGATGAAAACCATGTGACATTGAAAAGCCAATTTGACTCCATGTTGAATAGACTCAAGAAAGTCTTTCAGGCTCATGAAAGTCATAAAACACCTCCTGAGTACATTCATTTCTGTCTTGTTTTTGAAACTTGAAGTTACTAGACTATCTATTCTTAAGGATCATATTTCTCAGCTTTCTACTGACTAATCTTTTTGAGTATTAATAATGAAAAATAATTCTCCATTAAGAAAATTGAAGATTATAAGTTACTTAACATCTAAGAAGCATACATAGAAATCTCCAAAAGAGAAACTATCAAGAAGTTGGGTCTGTCCAATACTACAAATTCAGATTAAAGGTCTAATTTTAAAACAATAAGGTTTAATTATAGCAAATAGCATGAGTCAGTCATGTTAATAACTTGACAGAATTATTCTGTTATACAATTTTAGTTAAGTGTCATGTTGAAGTTGGCAAAAGAAATGTATAGAAAATCAAGAAGTTGTCTTTCACTCTTGTATGTAAACAAGATGCTCACAGCCAGCTATTGGATGGAAAACAGGGTCCCCAATGGAGGAGCTAGAGAAAGTGCCCAAGGAGCTGAAGGGGGCTGCAACCCTGTAGGTGGAACAACAATATGAACTAACCAGTACCCCCTGAGCTTGTGTCTATAGCTGCATATGTAGCAGAAGATGGCCTAATCAGCTATCACTGGGAAGAGAGGCCCCTTGGTCTTGCAAACTTTATATGACCCAGCACAAGGGAAGGCCTGGGCCAAGTAGTGGGAGTGGGTGGGTAGGGGAGCAGGGGCGGGGCGGTTATAGGGAACTTTTGGGATAGTATTTGAAATGTAAATAAAGAAAATAATAATAAAAAATTAAAAAAAAACGAGTGAGGAGGATTTTAAGTTTGAGTGGTCCTCATCAATTCAGAGATCTGGGTGTTCTTGCGGAGAACCAGGATTCTATTTCCAGTAGCTAAATGGCAGCTCAAACCCGTCTGCATCTCCATTTCAATGGAATCTGACAACCAGCCATCAGCAAGCACATGGTGTGCATATATACATATATGCTGAACACTCAAAATACTAAAATTTTTATGGCATTAATTAAAGAGTGGTGAATTTGGAAATATACAGCATTGGAGGGAGGGAACAATATGTGATGGTTTATGATGACAAGACGTAGAGGGGTGGAAAGTGTAAGGAGAAAGAGTAATAATGCAAAATTGCAAAATAAGACTTAGTCAAAAGTTAAAATATAGAACGAATTAATTTGATTGCGTTTAATCACTAGTGAAATCTGATAGAGAAGGGGACCTTGAAGAGAGCTAAAGGGGATGATCAATGACAGCAAGGATGAGGTAGATGCACACAATGATCACTAGAGGACATCTCCTTCATTTTCACTGGAGGGAAAAACGGAAGAATGCTGATAAAGAAGAATAAGCTAGTGTAAACTTCAGTGGTAAGAAAGTGAAGCAATTTCCCTACATGGTGATATTTTCCATCTAATATAAGACAATGTAGAAGTTTAAGAAAAAAGAACAAAACAAAACAACAAAAAACTACAACCATCCCAAAACAACACAATAAAACAAAACAAACAAAACAAAACAAAAACCTAATGTTTTTTCAAAGGTTACAATAGATTGTGGACTTTGATGACTTTCACATGAATAGATCCATTTGTGAAGGAATTAGCACTTCCAATTGGCAACAGCAGATTCATCCTTCATAGGACTCAGCAGCCTTTTGGCATAGGGAAAGTGGCAGGTGCATGAGTTACTCCCAAGATTTCCAAGCAGGGTTACATGAACAATGACATAGAATTGTTGAGGGCACTCAGTAGAGGAGGTTTGAAAGATTTTGACATGTCATGTTGGCAGACAGAAAACAATCTGGAAATGAAAGGAAGTAGCAACTAGGAGAATAAGGAAAGCAGGTTTTCATTATCCACTGGTCCTAATGATAGAAAAGAAGTTAGCCTTCATTCTGAGTAAGTATAAACAGATGGTGGGTTCATCAAAAACCTGAGCTCAGTACACCTGCTAAGACAGATAGGTGCATGGTCACTTAATACAAAGTTCTAGAAAGCAAGTGTGATAATGTAGAAATTGGGGAGAAAATATGTGTTGAATTGTTCAAGATATTGTGAAGTATGATGTCTAAATGTTTGTTGACTCACACATATTCTACATGAGTGTTGATCAGGAACCTGTCACCATTGTAGATAGAGATGCAAGCAATGAACAGATAATAAATAGAAAATAGAAAGCTATGAACTACAGCAAAGAGGTTCAGGGAACACATGAAGAAAAATGAACCTAGTAACTAATCATGAAAGTACAGAAAGGAAAGAGCAGAAAAGAAAATTAGGAGACGGCAATAATGGAAGATGTGTAGATAAACAAATCGAGAAACCCTCCTCCCTCTCTACCCCCTCTTTCTCTGTCTGTGTTTGTGTGTGTGTGTGTGTGTGTGTGTGTGTGCGTGTGTGTGTGTGCTTGTGTGTATATGTGTGTATGTAAGGCAATGACATCAGAGGCCAGAAGAGTAGTCCCCTTCAAGTGTAGTTATTTGTGTTTTCTGGTTGGATAATGTCTATATTTAAAAAATAAACTCAGGTCCTCTGAGAGGGTAGTATATTTCTTGACTACTGACTAGAATTTTTAATATCGATCATGAAAAGTTCCTGAGGAACCACTTATTTCTGGCCAGAATACTGCTAAGAGAACAAAGTAAGGAAAAGCTTTTCATTATTTTCTTTTCATTAGTCATCTTTTCATTCAAGCAAATTTCAGTTCTATAAATATGACATTTTAAAAACATGTAAAATATACAACTCTTATGTTTGTATTCATTACATAGCATGAAACTATTTTACATTAAAATAGTTGTGTTTCATACTAAGCACTTGTAAAATTAATATTGTAAAAACTTAAAAAAGATTATAAACTTCAAAAACATCAATATACACATACATGTACGTGGATACATATCTCTTAACCATCATTTCTTGTTAAAACCCAGCTTAACATGCCAATAAAAGCCTATACATGGTAAGGAATGATCTGAGACAATAGTGTTAGAAGTATACGCCAAGGTAATTTCAAGTAGATCTTATTTCCTAGGGATAGCAAAAATTGTGGAATTAACACTGAACAATATCACAACACCACTGTCTTTGTAGGTTCAAATGGTAGTCAAAGATAGCATACAGCTTTTGGAAAGGATTATTTTTCTAGTTACCTCTACATTCTATGTAGGCTTATTCTTATATTTAAACTTCTATGAGTCTGTGCTATGAATAAAACAAACAGGATAATTAAAGTATCTGGTACAAAATAAAATGAGTTTCCAGAATTCTCTAGAGATTCATAACATCCTTAAAATTGTGTAAAAGAAATAATTTTATAAATTATCCCACAGTGTTTCTTCATGGACTCATCTCTTTCCAAGAGAAAAATCAGAGCACTACAGATATTATTAAGCATGGTTACATAAACATACAGAAGAAAGGATAGAAAGATATACATCATAAACTATTTTCAATTTCTTGAACCAAAGAGTTAAATAAATATTGATAATATATGAAAGTATATTAGAAAAAGTCTCACCTTTTCCTTTGGCCAGATTTATAATTTCATAATTAAAAAATGCGACAACAAAAACAATTGCAGAAAGTGTTGTTACAATGCTTGCAGCTGCCACCCATTTTGCCCTATTCCCTCTACCTCCAAAGTGTGCTACAAATATTGATACCAAGAAAGCGGAAAAATAATTACTAAAATCCATTAGGAATGTCTCTAAGTTTGTTGCATGAATGTGAGTCTCATATATTTTTAAAGTCATATCAATAAGAGCAAACATCATACCTAGAAAGACAAAAGAAAGACAAATGTCAGTATACTACATTTTAAAAGACAAAACAGGCCACCATTATAATAATTAAAAGAAAATCATATTTATACTGTTTAAGTTTATTTCATATTACTATCAAAGAGTAGAACCTATAAATAACATTACATTTATTAATTTTCAGGAAATATTATTACATGAATATGAGAAGCAACTTCACATATCTCTATTGGTAGTCTCTTAGAGATAAATTATGTTCAAATCATCTCATCACTATATTAGATGTATTGTATTCCAATTTTGAAGAATCAATAAATAATGTAACAGATATTTACTTTTTAAAATATGAAATTATAAAGACATTTGAAACACAGCTTGGATTTCAAAGTACAACCTTTTTCCAGATCTAAGATTTTGGGCTCAAAGTTCAACATTTCTGAGCATTTTCAATCTTAAAAAAAACCCAATGATTCAAATAAACCATTCAAAAGAGCATGAAATAAATAAATGTAGCATTATCTTTGTACAATCACCATTCAGTGTGTAAAAAACAAACAAACAAACAAACAATCATACCAGAGGAAAAATGATGTGAAACAAGGAATAGCTGCCAAAAGATTCCATTTCTTGGAGTGAAACCAGAAAGTAGTTTCAAATTAAAACTTATACTGTGTCTGCCAAGTGGCAGGATCACATGTCTTTGCTGAAGCAACCACAGTTGCTGTTGCTCAATTACCTCAAAAACTCATTGGATTGCAGGGATCCAGGAATACATACTGCTCTTCCCAAAGCTCTGAGAACCAACTGATCCTGGCTGGTCTAAGGCCCCAGGGCCAGACACAGGAGCACCGTGCTGGTGAAATATTCAAGATTGATGCTGATAGAGTATCTATTCCCTACTTTACCTAAGAACCTCAATCACTCAGTGTTGCTCCTGCTGCCAAAATCAGCACCCAAATCAGAAAACCACAGAAGATTCTCCTTTTTGGAACCTACTGCCCCAGCCACTCACTGGCATGAGTGCCTGCAGAAAGTGAGTGGGCAAATGTAGTTTCCAACTTATTACAAAAATTATTAGTAAAAACATGTAACTAAAATCATAGAAGGAGGAAGAGGAAGGAGAAGACAACATGTGGATAGAAGTATTCATGTGTTTCTTCCTGTGCTCTGAACCACATGAAGTCTCACCAGCCCTCAGTTCAAAGATGAGGAAATAACTAAACGTAGAAACCTGGTTTATCAAGAATATTTCAAACTTGCGAGTAGAAGTCATGATGACGACGCTATTTTCAATTATATCTTAATCTCTGGAACATTCAACCGGAATGTATCTTGATCATTAAATAACATGCAGTAACTGAAAACCACCTTCCCATCTGTTAAAAAGCTGTAACCCACAGTATGGAACACACCCTGCCAAACAGGGAGCCAAAGACTGAAGGCAATGGATTTGCACTGGGTTAGCAGATTTTCATTCATGTCTGGAAAATGAGTCAGAAGTCATTCACAAGCTCCTTCCCACAGAGTGACAGTCTCATGTCTATTGCAATACATCCTCTCGCCTGAGCATCCCGGCTCCTCCAACTTACCATGAGCCAAGGTCACTAAAAAGCACAGAATCAGGAAGAACTCAATGGTGTTGAAACGCTGTAAACAAGAGAAAACGAGAGGGCCGAAACCAAAGGGCCCCTCTGAGGTATCACAGTAATTTGGATTTGACTCTGTTTTATTTTGGATATCTGCAAACTTCCTCTTCGCAGTTGGAATTGTTATCAGGTACGTTTCTATTTTCTTGGATTCCTTAGTTTTCTGGTCTTCATCCCTCTCTGCCTGCATCACTGCATCTTTTTCTTTTTTCTTGTTCTGGACCACCTGAGCCTGCTTCACTGCAACTTTATTTTTTCCCTTTTCCTTGGCCATGGCTTATCTAAAGCAGCTCCGAGGATACTGTAGGTGTGTTTTGAGGCACCCGTGTGCTCCCTGGATCCAAGTGAGTAATGTCACTGCCACTGGAACTCTACAGGGAACGTTATTTCCAGCGCAGGGAGCCAACGTCCCTCCAGACCTGATGAGTGACACTGCGGAAGTTCTAAGCCCGAGTTCCATCTTCTCTGTGTCACAGAGAAGGAAAGAAGAGGAAGGGAAGGAGGGGGAAGGGAAAGAGGAGAGAGGAGGTGAGTATTATCAAACAACCTTGAACAAAATGTTGAATAAATAATAAAATATTTGTAAAACAAACAGGGAAAAGTAAACATGTAAACAAAGAACTAAGGAACCAATCAACCATCAGTATCTCCAGGCTTTCTTCAGTCTGTTGTCTCTACAGCTGGATAATCTCACTTGATAGAAATTCATTAAAGTTCTATAGTACTAGTAAGTAAGCAAGCAAATATCAGGAAATATGAGACGATTTATCCCTGTCCACTGTGATGGAAGAAGTAGAAGAACAATCAAGAATCAGAAGATTTACACTGAAAAATAGGTCTCCTGAAAATTTATTTCCAGCAAAGAGAAGGAAGGCAGGTATATATTTTACTATATTCTGCAGGTATATATTTTACTATACAGAGGAGCTCTAACATTAGTGGGGCAAATATGTCACTTGAGAGAAGGACCATGGTATATGGTGTGAAGCTTGTTTTATGTAAAAATGGAATTTCAGCTCAGATACTCTCTTATGATGAAGATGACTCGTGTATGCGCAGGGTATCTTTTTATTCCAGATGAACCTATTTTCACTCTTAAGATGTTGATATGTTGCCACAACTCATGAAGACTTCAGGTAGAACTATTTCCAGTTTTCTCTGGAATCACAAGATTGATTTTCAAAGTGTTTTTACCAGCTTGTACTCAGACCAGCAATGCAGGAGTGTTTCTCTTTCTCCACATCCTCACCAGCAACTGTTGTCACCTGTGCTTTTGTATCTTAGCCATTCTGATTTCTGTGAGAAGGAATCTCAGGGTCCTTTTGATTTTCATTTCCCTTATGACTAAGGATGTCAAACATTTTAAAATTGATTCTCAGCCATTGAAGTTTCCTTAATGATAATTTTTGTTTGGCCCTGTACCCCATTTTTGATAGGGTTATTTTGTTCTCTCAAGTCCAACTTCTTGAGTTCTTTGTATATTTTGGATATAAGTCCTCTCTCTGATGGAGTTTGGTAAGATCTTTTCCCAATCTGTGGGTTGCTGTTCTGTCCTATTGACAGTGTCATTTGCCTTACAGAAACTTTTCAATTTTATGAGGTCCCATTTTTCAATTCTTTTTTTTCCCAATTTTTTATTAGGTTCCCTATACACTTTCTGCAATTGTTTTTGTTGTCGCATTTTTTAATTATGAAATTATAAATCTGGCCAAAGGAAAAGGTGAGACTTTTTCTAATATACTTTCATATATTATCAATATTTATTTAACTCTTTGGTTCAAGAAATTGAAAATAGTTTATGATGTATATCTTTCTATCCTTTCTTCTGTATGTTTATGTAACCATGCTTAATAATATCTGTAGTGCTCTGATTTTTCTCTTGGAAAGAGATGAGTCCATGAAGAAACACTGTGGGATAATTTATAAAATTATTTCTTTTACACAATTTTAAGGATGTTATGAATCTCTAGAGAATTCTGGAAACTCATTTTATTTTGTACCAGATACCACAGATAGTTCACGTGCATTTTTTATGACCAAGTATGATTATTAAGATTTTTGGGCTGTGTTTCTTTTTAAGCTATTGAAGATGCTGCACTAATGGTGGGATATTGTCTGGGATTTATAGAAGGAATACAAAATTTTAGGATTCCTGTGAAAGAAGCTATGCAAGCAATGTAAGTCATACGATTTACTATTCATTTAGTTTATGTTGTATAGAGCACTGGTTAAATAATACATAAAAAATATATTCAACTGTGGGTGATATATGCACATATGTATACATAAGTACAATTATACTGTGCATTTGTGTTTGTACTGTTTAAAATATAATCAATATGATTACTTAAAAGTTCATTAGCATTTAATGTTTTGTTAAAAACATACAATACTCATTCAATACATTATAAAAGTAACTATATGTATTATACATAGAAGGTTTCATCATTATTCATCATTATTATATAATTAAAAGATTTTTTCATAGAATATCTTCTGTTCATATTCTTCCTTTGCACCAAACACCTCCCAGCTACCTCCCTACCAACATGATGTTATATACCTAAGGACAATGTGTTTTCTACAGCAGAATGTCACTGCATGTAACAACAACACTCCACAGTAGTTCCCATGGCTAGGTGTTACCCAATACAAATTGAACTCAATGGTTTTTTGATGAACATACTTTTTATTTTTATTTTATCACGTATTTCTTTGTCTTATTGGTCCTTTGTTTATTTTGATTTTTATTGTTGTGTGAGTGTTGTTTCATTTTTGTTCTTGTTTGTGAAATAATGTAAAAAACAGATAGCTTCATGTCTCCCATGAAAACACACTACTGTACTACTGTAGAAGATTAGAAATAAATACATGTATGAAAAGAATTCTAATAGATTCATCAAATAATTGGAGAAACAATGCCCCAGCTAGATGTCTTATAACATCATGTCCCAGGAATAAATTAAGTATATGTAATAAATAAATATGTTTCCATGTGTGATTTGAAAAGGACTTTAGTGTTAGGTCCTGTCTCCTATGTTTCTTCCATTATCTGTCCACACATCCTCTTCCATCTTCATTCCTCCCATTCTAATTTCTTTCTTAAATGTAAATAACATTGTGTTTACTTCCCCTTTGGGAGATTGTGTTCTTGCTGGCACCTTAGTGGGCACATAACTTCTGGGGTTGTTCATATTGTAGAACACAAAATCAGTGAATTTGAAAGAACAAGAATTACAGTAGAACCTTTTGGTATTTATCAAATTGGATTGATGTATATTGATATATAATTGGATTGATGTAGATTGACACTCAACTTCCTGACAGAACCTTCATCCTAATTTTCTATACTGACTGTACTAGTGTGCACTCTAATCAACATGTGCTGTCATTTTTTTTATTGACCTTGCTAGATGTGACTGATATGATAAGAAATCTCAAAGTAGTGATAATTTGCATTTCCCTGATGGATAAAGTTGTTGAGCATTTCTTTCAAGTGTTACTCAACCCTTTGCATTTTATCTTTTATACTCTATGCTGAGTTCTGCACACCACTTTAAATTAGGTTATTTTCTGATGCTCGGTGTTTTAGTTCCTTATGTACTATACCTGCTAACATTTTATCAGACCTATACATGCTTTTAAAATGTTCTTTTGGCTACTGCTTTCCTTCAGTGATGTGTTGCTTATGTTGCCTTATTTTCAGTTTCATGAGATACCATTAATTACTTCTTGATCTTAGTGACTTTGCTACTGTATTATTCCTCACTTTCTTGACTCTGAGAATTTGGTGTTATGTGAAGGTCAGTAATCCACTTGGATTTGAGTTTTGTTTTGTTTTGTTTTTTTTTGCAGAGAGATAGTTATGGATCTATTTACATTATTATACTTACAGCCATCTACTTTTACCACCAGCATTCTTAAATATAATCTTTTCTCCTTGTATTATTTTTAGATTATTAGAAAAAAATTAGTGGTCATACATGTAGAATCATGTCTGGTTTTCAGGTTGATTTCATTGATCAATGTGTCTGATTTTGTGCTAATACTATGCTGTTTTTATTATGTTAGTTTCTTATAAAACTAGAATTCAGAGAGGGTGATACTTTCAGCAAATCATTCACCATTCATGAGTATTTTGTAGAGGTGTGTGTGTGTGTGTGTGTGTGTGTGTGTGTGTTCATATGAAACTGAGTTTGTTTCTATTTGCAAACAATGGTGTTAAAAATTTGATAAATTCTGTTAGACACTGGCAGAGTCACTAAGAAGACAGCTGTATCAGGCTCCTGTAAGCAAGCACTTTTTGGCATCCACAATAGTGTCTGGGTTTGGTAACTGTATATGGGAGTGGATCACCTGGTGGGACAGACCCTGGATGGCCTTTCCTTCAGTTTCTGTTTCAAAATTTGTCTCTTTATATTATCTGATGGATATTTTTATTCCCCATCTAAGAAGTACTGAAGTATCCACACTGAGGTCTTCCTTCTTCTTGAGCTTCATGTGCTCTGTGAATTGTATCTTGGGTATTCTAAACTTCTGGGCAAATAACCACTTATTAGTGAGTGTATATATTTTTGTTCTTTTGTGATTGGGTTATATCATTCCTGATATAGCTGTCTCCTTAGAGGCTTTGCCAGTGCCTGACAAATACTAAGTGGATACTCAAAGCTGTCAATTGGGCTGAGCACAGGGTCCCCAGGGAAGGAGCTAGAGAAAGGTCCTAAGGACCTGAAGGGGTTTGCAGCCTCATAGGAGTAACAACAATGTGGACCAACCAGAACTCCCAGAGCTCCCAGGCACTAAGCCACCAACCTAAGAGTACACAAGGAAAGACTCAGGGCTCTGGATTCATATGTAGCAGAGGATGGCCTTGTGGGACATCAATGATTGGAGAGGCCCTTGGTCTGTAGGCTCAATGCCCTAGTGTAGGGGAATCCCAGGACAGGGAGCTGGAGGGGGTGGGTTAGTGAGCAGCGGGAGGGGGAATGGGATAGGGGGGTTTTCAGAGGGGAAAATGAAAAAAGGGGATGAAATTTGAAATGTAAATAAAGAATATATATAATAATAAAAACTTTAAAAAAGAAAAAAAAGGAACTTTAATGAATTTTTTCAAATTAGCACAGTGGAGGTGGGCAGAGGGGAACCTGATCTGGTATTGGGTGAGGGAAAAGGACTGAAACCCTGAGAGCCAGCAGAAAGAATGGAAACAGGTGACTTTAGGAGATAGGATGTTGGGGGGGAACCCTCCAGAATGCACTAGAGACCTGGGAGGTGAGAGAGACTCAGGACTCAAGGGAGGGACCTAAGATGAAATACCAGAGAGTAGGGAGAGGGAACTTATAGAGCCTACCTCCAGCAGGAAGACAGGACATCAAGTGAGGGATGTGGTTGCTATCCCACAGTCACAACTCTGACCCATAATTGTTTCTATCTGAAAGAATTACAGGGATGGAAATGGAGAGGAAACTGAGGAAAAGAAGGTCCAGCAACAGGCTCAAAGTTGGATCTAGCTCAAAGGTAGGACCCAAGGCCTGACACTGTTACTGAGTCTATGGAGCGCTAACAAAAAGTGACCTAGCATGACCACACTCCAGAAGATCCAGGAAGCACCTGAAAGAGTCAGATGCAAATATTTTTACCCAACCAATGGACAGAAGCAGCTTACCCTTGTTGTTGAATTAGGGAAGACTGAGGGAAGCTGAGAAGAGGATGACCCTGTAGGAGGACCAGAAGTCTTAATTAATCTGTACCCTTGGGATCACCAAAAAGGCAGCATGCACTAGCTGCTATGAGGCCCCCAACACATACACAGTAGAGGATTGCCAGGTCTGTGTTCCTTCATAGATGATGCACTTAACCCTCAGGAGATTGGAGGCCCCAGGGAGTTTAGAAGTCAGGTAGGGTGGGAGGTGGGGACATCCACGTGGAGACAAGGGGTGGGTAGGAAGTATAAGATGTGAACCAGTCAGAGGGTGGGAAAGGGGCGGGGGAATGAAATTAGAGCTGTAAAAATTAATTAATTAATTAATTAAAAAAAGAATGTCCATTTTCACTACATTAGTATTTCTGATCCCATCTTCTGTTCTTCTTCATGTATTAAGTTTTTATTACATAGTTTTTCACTCAAGGTAGTTTTTAAGGCTGTTGTTAAATATGCTGTTTGATTTCTTTATTAGCTTATTTGTCAATTTTATATGGGAATGCTCCTGAATTTTTTTTTTTTTTTTTTGGTGATTATGTTTCCAGCTGTTCTGCTCAAAATGTTTATTTGTCGTAGACATTTCCTCATGAAGTATTTAGGGTCTTTTATTCATAAAACTATAAGATCAGGAAATAAAGATTGCCTGTTAGTCTTCCTTTTATTTCTATCACCTTGATCTCCTTCAGTTGTCTTTCTGCTCTAGGTTATATTTCAAGTACTAAAATAAATAAATAAGTATAGAAAGAGTCCTTTCAAGTGTATTTCAAGTATATTTCCATTTAGTTGATTTTTGATGTAAATCACCTGTGTTATGTTGAGGTTGGTCTCTTATTTCTCCAGACTATCCAGGACTTTTATCATAAAGAGATGTTGCATTTCTCAAAGTCCTCTTCCTGTATCTAATGTGTGATCCTGTGATTTTTTTCCATTAAGTCTTTTTATGTGGTTAGCTATATTTATTGAATTAAGAATGTGGGATGATATTTGAATCTCTGGAGGTAGGCCTACCTGATCATGGCAGATGATGTTTTTGATATGCTCTTGTATTCAGTTTGCAAGTATTTTATTGAAAATGTTTGCACATGTTTATCCATTGTATAGCCGAAAACCTACATTACATAAAAACTACAACATTGACAAAGCTGAATCTAGCGTGCCATGTAGCTTTTATACACTGAAAGTGGATACAAACTCAGAGAAATAAACATCTTGATTAGAATGTCTGGAAAACAAATGATGAAGGTAATGATGCTAAAAGGATTAAATCAAGGCCTGCAAGAAGACTTATTACACAAAGTTTCTGGACACCAAAGCTGAAGACCTTTCATTAGAAACCAGGTCCCACTTAGACTTGACCTTGGTACAAGGAGATAGGAATGGATCAATTCTCCAGTTGTGCCAGCACTGTTTGTTGAAAATGCTGTCTTTTTTCCACTGGATGGTATTAGCTCCCTTGTCAAAGATCAAGTGACCATAGGTGTGTGGGTTCATTCCTTTGTCTTCAATTCTATTCCATTGGTCTACCTGTCTGTCACTGTCTTAGTCAGGGTTTCTATTCCTGAACAAACATCATGACCAAGAAGCAAGTTGGGGAGGAAAGGGTTTATTCGGCTTACATTTCCATACTGCTGTTGATCACCAAAGGATGCAGGACTGGAACTCAAGCGGGTCAGGGAGCAGGAGCTGATGCAGAAGCCATGGAGGGATGTTCTTTACTGGCTTGCTTCCCCTGGCTTGCTCAGTCCACTCTCTTATAGAACCCAAGACTACCAGCCCAGAGATGGCACCACACACAAGGGAACCTCCCCCCTTGATCACTAATTGAGAAAATGCCTTACAGCTGGATCTCATGGAGGCATTTTCCCAACTGAAGCTCCTTTCTCTGTGATAACTCCAGCTGTGTCAAGTTGACACAATGCTAGCCAGTACAGTCACTATACCAGTACCATGCAGTTTTTAATCACAATTGATCTGTAGTACAGCTTTAGCTTAGGCATGGTGATTTCCCCAGTGATTCTTTTATCATTGAGAAGAGTTTTTGATACCCTAGGTTTTTTTGTTATTCCAGATGAATTTGCAAATTGCCCTTTCTAACTTGTTGAAGAATTGAGTTGGAATTTTGGTAGGGATTGTATTAGAGACACTGAAACTTATAGAGGAGAAAGTGGGGCAAAGCCTGGAATATATGGGCACAGGGGAAAAATTCATGAATAGAATAACAATGACTTGTGTTGTAAGATCAAGAATTGACAATGGGACCTCATAAAACTGTAAAGCTTCTATAAGGCAAAAGAAACTGTCAATAAGAAAAAAAAAAGGCCAATCTTTGCTCCTGTGCACTGCCAGGGAGAGGGCAGCCTGCAGAAGTGGCACAGCTTCTGGGAGGGTACCCTTTCAGGCTCCAGTCACCTGGCACCTTTCCTGCCCAAGGAGGGGTATACCCCAGGAGGAGTCTCAAGGCCTGAGCCAACAGGAGAGCCATCATTGCTCCCGTGCTCTGCAGGAGAAGCAACATAGCTTCTGGGAAGGATCCCCTTTCTGGTTCCAGTCATCCAGCATTTTCCTGCCCAAGGAGGGGTGTCTGCCTGGGAGCAGTCTCAAGACCAGAACCAGTAGGAGAGCCATCTTTGCTCCTGTGCACTGCCAGGGAGAGGGCGGCCTGCAGAAGTGACACAGCTTCTGGGAAAGATCCCGTTTCTGGCACCAGTCACCCAGCACCTTTCCTGCCTGAGGAGGGGTGTCTGCCAGGGAGGAGTCTCTAGGCCTGAGCCTGAAGGAGAGCCATCTTTGCTCCAGTTTGCTTGGGCTCCAGTCTGTGCTAGCAAGTGTGTGGACCGCAGAAGCTACACAGCTTCGGAACAGACAGAAGCAACCTAACTTCCGTGACAGACCCTGTTTTGGGCTCCAGAAATTTGGGTACCTGCCTCGCCAGAGGAAAGGTGGCCACCTGTGAGGGCTCTGTCTGCCAGAGCAGGTGAGAGAGTCATATTGTGTCCAGGGTCCCTCAGTGGCTAGTCTGTGTAGGTGAGTGAATAAACTGCAGAGGCAACACATCTTCTGGGACAGGCCCTGTTTGGGGCCTACATCTTCAGCCAGGAGGCAGATCT
>NW_018392334.1:0-6815 GCF_900095145.1 Mus pahari | reverse complement strand
TTTTTTCATTGTATAAAATTTTTTTATTAAATCACATACAACTCAGGGCATCAGGCCCCACCAACTTCATTAGAACTGTGGGAAGTAGGAAGCAAAGGCTGGGCATGGTTCCCCATCTTCTCACAATAGAGACAAAGACATCAAACATCACCCCCAAGGAAATGGGGGTACAAAAGGCCAAACAGAAGGGACTAGGACAGTAACAGCTACCCTGAGGTTAGGAGGGTGTGGTGCTGGGCTTCTGTCCCCAAATTCATGTTGGAGTCCTTATGTTGAAGGCTTTGGGGGTCATCAGGTCATGAGGTGGAGCCCTCACAGGATAGTGCTCCTATACAAGGGGCCTGAGGGAGATTATCTATGCCTTTACCAAGTGAGGATGTGGACAGGGGTTTCCTCAGAAATACTGGGCCTATGGGCACCTTGATGTGGGCTTCACTGTCCCCAGAACAGTTATAAGCCAACCTCCACTGTTCTTAGGCACACAGTCTAGGCTATTTTGTGACAGGAGCCTGATGGNCTCTGAGAATCAGCGGGCTCCTTCAGCCCCAGCCTCAGAGAAAGTAAGTGTCTCTTAGCGTCATGAGAGGCTCGGGGGTCCAAGCATATGGGGACAGAGGCTATGAGTGGACCCCACTTCCTGCCTGCAGATGGAGGTGTGTTGGGGAGGAGGCTAATGGGGGTGGGAAAGGGAGTACAGAAAGAGAGTCTAGCCAGATAGCTGGGTCCGGTGTTGGAGAACAGGCCCCTCTGGGCCAAGAGAAACCAGGCAAGGAGAACGGGGTTAGGGACTGCAGAGGCATTCGTCACTCCCCTTAATCTGTAAAACGTGTGGCTCCCCTGCTCTAAAGTTGAAAATATGGAGTGTGGAGGTGTCAGTCACCCCATGGACAGTTGGTCTGTCATACTCATCCACACAGAAGAGGGCAGAATGGCCATTTCTCTCTCTTGGCTCAGCTCCCAACTGCCTCCAAAGGTAGTCTGAAGTGTTACTGATGTTAATAGCACCTAGCTATTATGCTACCTGCCCAGGGCCCCAGAGATGTGGGGTCACCCAGCTCCCTTCAACTAGCTATAGTAGGGTCACAACCCATCTCCCTTGTGTAGAAAGTAAGACATCACTTCATCCGTCCAGTCCCCAAAGAGTGCAGCTGGCCCCAACCCCAGAGGCCATATGGAGGTAGACAGGCCCCAGGAGGAGGCAGGAAGGGTGCCACTCCCAGTAGGGCTTTCCCAAGACAAGAAGATGGGGCAGACAGGAGATTTGGCAGCCTTCTGACATTACCAGGAAAGAACCTGGCTCCTCTTAGATCGTCTTCTGAGGAGGATGTAAACATGATTGCTCAGGGCCATACCCAGCAGGCCCCACCCGAGCTCAGCCCTGGCTCCCTGAAGGAGCTCACACCCCGATAGCACTCTTCTCACCATCTTTGGAGCTGGGGTCCTCCT
This sequence comes from Mus pahari, assembly GCF_900095145.1. Classification (NCBI taxonomy): domain Eukaryota; kingdom Metazoa; phylum Chordata; class Mammalia; order Rodentia; family Muridae; genus Mus; species Mus pahari. The sequence continues at coordinate 5,369 of NW_018392334.1, read as the reverse complement.
GGGTCTTCTGCATCTCCCAGCCCCTGACCCAGGTGTAGGCGGAGGAGCCACCCAGCACCATCAAGTTGCTTGTCCACCACAGGAAGCTTTTAATCTCTTCGTAGTAGAGAACAGCCAGCACTGTCTGAGCGCAGGCCTTGGCCGTGCCTGACACGTTATGGGTCAGGGGACTGGTGAATTTGATCTGCAGTCCTGTCACATAGCCGATGGCAAAGCCGAACACGCCACCCAGCGTCATCATGAGCCAGAAGTGGGCACTGTTCAGATGAGCGAAGGCCAGGAGGGCACGGAGCTCGCCCAGCACTATCATCAGGGGCAAGAAGAGCACGCAGGCGTTGACATTGTTATAGAAGGTTAGGCGCCAGATACTGTGGTCTACTGCAGGGAGCACCTTCTTGGTGTAGATGGCATTGAGGGAGACGCAGAGGCTGGCCAGCACCCCGAAGATGGTGCCCGTCAGGGACAAGGTGCCCTCAGCTCCTTCTTGGTCTATACCCAGCCAGAAACCACCTGCAACAGACAGAAGAGTGGCAGGGTGAGGAGGGATGGGGACAGGAGGGGGAGGGGCAGGATCTGACGCCATAGTTCTGACTGTTGTGTGGCCCTTACCTCATCGTCGACACAGACCAAGTCTAACCTCTGCACTGAACAGGGGCCGAGGGAGTGGAGCCCAGAATGAGAGCCTGTGTTCCCCCTCTGTTGGGGGTCAGTCCTGTGTACTGTGTAATCACCCGCTGATTTTGGGGCCCAGACATCTGGCTACAGTACAGGCTACGGGCAAGCATCTCGAGGGTCAAGCATCTCCATTCTCAATGTTACGTAAAAACTGTTTTCCCATCATCTCTGATTGGTTAACAAAGAGTCAGTCAGCCTATGAATGGGCAAGGGAGGACAGTACATATGAGACATCGGATCCCAGTGAGAGGGTCCCTGGTAGAGAGAGGGGAGCAGAAAGAGAGGAGAAGAGTGGAGAGACCACGTTGGGACACTAGGAGGATTCACCGTGAGTTCACACATGGAGCAGAACAAGCCAGAGAAAGACTCAGATGGCAAGTATTGGGGCATCTATCTGGGCATTAGCAGCTTAGAGGGTTAGAACATCTCAGGACCTGCCCAGCAAAGTGCCAGCAGTTTCTTAATAAAAATACCAGGTTTCTGTGTCTTTTATGTGGGAGCTATATGGGCTAAAGTGGGCACAGAATTGCCTTGCAGATAAAGGGAGCAAAGGGGGGGGGGAGGAGTGTAACTTCCCCAAATTACACCCATACCCTCCACATTCCCCCAGGCAGAACTTAGCAGAGGGGGAAGGTATAAGGACAGATATGACCCTGTCAACTCTCTAATTACAACTGTAGTCACTGTAAAGAAGGCTATAAAATAGTACAGGTGCCTGACGGCCTGTGGGGGCGAACAGCTGTAAAGGAAGAGGGCCAGTAAAGTGACCTTGGGTACTAAAACGGGACAGGGCTCTAGGCCTTGTTCTGGCTCCCTTGGTGTGAACATTAGGTCAGAGCTGCTCATGGCCTGATGCTGCTTACAGTCACTCCTGGGTCACCCTCAGAACCTACATGGCTCCCTAGGCCACAGCGCCCGGCTTCCTGCATCTGGCCACACTTCCTCTGTCACGTGATGGCCCCAAGCCACCTTCTTAGCTCCCCACTTCTCTGTATATCCACAGAGCTCTGTGAATCTTCATCTTTCCAGGGACGCCACCATTCTTCAAGGCCAAAGCCAGCCTCTCCTGGGGCTCCCTTCCCCCTCCACCTCTTCCCAGCTTCCTGCTGCTAACACAACATTCCTTGCCAGGCCCCCCAGCTGGTGGACACCTGCTTGTGGCAATGCTATGGTCTCTTTATTTAGACCTCGAATTCCCACAAGACAGGTTTACTGCTGCAGCGGCAGGAATCAGCAATATGGAATAGCAGGACCAGCAGAGGCATCAGAGCCATCAGGCCTCTGACTGCTCTGTGATTTTTGTAGCTGAGCTGCTTGGGAGAAGTTACTTAACCCCTCTGAGTTCCAATTTCCTTCATCTGAAATAACTGGGGCCACAGTTTTGCTACCATGTTAACCAATCTACTACTCTCTGTCTTACAACTAAAATAATCTTCCTACAGTGGGTATTTCCTCTGTGGCTCCCAACTGTCTTCAGGAAACACCGCACTCATTCAAATGTGTGTTCCCAGCCTGTACTACTGGGGCAGTCTCCTGCCAGCAAGGCCTGCTCAGGTTATCCCTCATGCTCCTGTTCCCTCTAGATACCCACAGCCCTTAGCATCTAGTGTGACTATCATTTCTGCCATCAACATCATTCACGAACCAGGAGCAAGGAACCCACCCTACCTTTCTCAAATGTGTACCCTAAAACTCGGTACAGGGCCTGGAAAATACTTGGCCACAAGCTAATAGCTGCTCAATAGATGGAGGGAGGGCAGATAGAGACTAGGAGGAAGGTACCAGTCTTCGAGAAGCTGGAGAGAGGCAAGGTGGTGCTCCCGCAGCCCCAGCTGCCTGGGACCTGGGCAACATAGCAGGATCTCAGAACAAGGGCACCAGGCCCTCCAGCCTCACAGGCACTTGGCTCAGCAGAGCCCACTGTGGGTTTCCCTGCGCAGCCAGAGCACCCCGTGCCTCCTGGTGGTTACCACTGGAGTCCAGAAGTGACTCCATTCTCCATTCTCAAGGTCCTAGACCCTGGAAGGGGCTGTGAGCCCGACAGGCTTTGCAAAGTGCTGCATGTCTAGGAGGTCTTGCCGGGAGATGGGCCTCCCCCCACAGGAGGAAGGGAGGGGAGAACGAAGACATGGGGCCAGTAGTGGGGGCAGCAGAGAGCTCCACTTTCCTGAGCCACTTGGGCAGGCCGCCATGGCGCTCAGCTGCCTTACTATCAGCTACTTGTCCCTTTGGGGACCTGGGCTCAGGTTCTCTAGAGACTATACCTTTCTACACGTAAGTTCTCCTATTAGGAGGCCCATCCCCCTCTAACGTTGGCAGGGCTGGTGGACTGAAGTGGGACCCCACGGTAGCTTGTAGGATGGAGGGGGAGGGAGGAGTACCAGATCTCTTAGGGTATGTATGTGGGGGCAGTGGGAGGGGTCCTGCCAGTGCTGACAGCTTTCTATCTGACCTCTCTCTGTGCAGTCCCCTTATCCCTGGATCCAGGAGCTGCCCAACCAGGGCGACGTTTCTAGGGAAGATGGTACAGGTTGGCCTGGCCCCTACATCTAGAGCACCCAGCCCGGGCCTCAGAGACACCAGGGACATATAAGTAGGCCAAACAAGACAAACTAAAATCCAGAGCAGGTACCAATGAAGGTCGCTTTCTGTTCATCCAGGACTCTGAGGGGAGAGATGCCCTCTGTAACCCAGCAGCCACTAAACTCATTCAAAGTGGCAAACATGTTCTCTAACACATGCTGTCCAAGCCAAGAGGCCCTAGCCACAACTGACTGCCGGGCACTGAAAAGATAGTGGCAGAATCAGGACATAGCGGCTGCCGCTGAGGGGCTGAGAGTTTCAAAGCTCCTGGGCTTTCATTTAAAAGCACATTTGGACTGTACTGATGGCGTTGGTTTGCATCGTTCTAACTCCCAAAGGGCAGGAGCAAAGCAGACTGGCTTGAAACACAGGCAGGGGAGTGTGGCCCATGGGGGACGGTGGGACTGTGTCCCAAACTACCTGCTTCTTAGTTGTGGGGTTGTGGCAAGGATCACAGGCTCTGCGAGCTGCAGTTCGCAGAGATGCCGCCACTCAGAGGGCTTATGGGTTCAATAAAGAGGATGCTACAAGTGTAATGATCAGCACAACGCTACTATCAGTAATCAGCTATGGTGACATCTGAAAAGGTAGTTAACGCCTCTTAGAGCACCCGCATATTGATTGGACCACTGAAATGGCTCAGTGGGTGGAGGTACTAGTGCCAATCATGATGACCTGAGTTCACCCTTGACCTCTTGAGAAGAACAGTGGCGTGCGTGTTGGTCAAGAGTGTGACCTATGGAGGTAACTACTTATGTGCAAATTCCTGCTCCATCAGTGACCCCGGCTACTCAGTTTCTCTGTACCTCAGGTTTCTCTCCATAAAATGAAGCTATGTTGTACCTTGTAATGGGGACCTGCTAAGTTAATATGGATCGCATGCTTAGATCTGAGTGTCTGGCTGGCTTTGCTGTTGTGTCTGCTAGCATTATTATGTTCACCTTGGCTGGATCCCTAACTTACTGAGTCACAGTAAGTAAGTCATTTGTTCTCTACAGGTCTCTCTCTATGATTGGTGGTGCAAAAGACCTGAGACAGATAACGAACAAGTACTGTGTTGATCTTTACAATTCCTGCTCCCCACAACCCCCGGAGCCCCACTCACCAATGATGACGCCGCAGGTGAGCAGGGCATAGAAGGAAGTGGTCTGTTTGAGCAGCAGGTAGGAGAGAAACACGTTGAACACAGTGGTGAGCGAGCGTCCCACGTTGTAGAAAGCCACCCCTACGTACTTGAGGCAGAGGTTATTGAAGGTTATCATGCCAATAAAGACCACGGACAGCGGCAGCACACTCCGGGCCACCTTGAGGTCCAGGTTTAGGGTGGGGAAGTCTACCGTGCCGGGGCAGCAGGTGGCCAGAGTGCTGAGGCCCTTGCACAGCAGTGAGGTCACCAGGCATTGGTAGAAGGTGACGAAGATGGGGGTATCCAGCTGCAGGGAGGGGCTGTCCAACAGGTACTTGTTGAGGAATACCATGGAAATGGAGGTGACCCAGTAGAGAGAGACCACCAGTGCGATCTGCAGAGCCCGGAGCAGAAATGGCTTGTTCCCGCCCTCTGCCTCCTCGGAGACAGCAGAGGCTCCAGTCAGCGCCATGCGCAGGATCCTGGACCGCTTCAGAGGCGCCCTGTTCATGGTGGCAGAAGAGCTGGGTCACCTTACGGCCAGAAGCATTCCCTGGACTACAGGGCTTCAAGAAGCTAGGGGGTCTGTGGCTGCAGCCTTCAACTGTCACAGGGGATGGCCTATAGGTCCCCTCCTTCTTGGATGAAGTTCTGCTTCCGGATTTGCCGAGGTGCACCGCTCCTCATCTTGCTCGCTCCCGGGGCGGGGGAGGAGGGTGGTGTCACGAAACAAGACCCAGGGAAGGGAGAAGGGGCCTAACTAAGGATGTGGGCCTTGACAGCTAGCTTGACGACAGGGGACACGTGAGTCACAGAGAGAAAGGAAGCGAGAGACAGAGAGAGAGAGAGAGAGAGAGAGAGAGAGAGAGAGAGAGAGGGGCAGAGCGGAAGAGGAAATAACTGGACGCGGACCGCGTGGGAAGCATGGGCTGCAGGAACCCCCGGAAGCACCCGCGGAGCCGAAGGGAGGGCGTGCTGCAGGGAG
>NW_018392333.1:0-12692 GCF_900095145.1 Mus pahari | reverse complement strand
TTTAAGGGCTTCTACCTGTTTACCTGTGTTCTATTGTATTTTTTTTAAGGGAGTTATTTATGTCCTTCTTAAAGTCCTCTGTCATCATCATGAGAAGTGATTTTAAATCCAAATCGTGCTTTTCCTGTGTGATGGTGATCCAGGACTTGTTATGGTAGGAGAATTTGGTGTAGGAGGCTATGGCCTCTCCCCTGAGCTACCGGAAGCCGCACCTTAAAGATGGTGCCTGTTGGCTATGGAGCTTGTGGTAAACAGGTCCATATTTGGTGGTGATATGTTCCCGCTCTTCTGGTTGGCTGAGGCTGCGAGCCTGGTGAGGTGACATGGCCTGCTGTGATTGGAGTGGACATGAGAGTATAAAAGGGCTTGTAGCCCCGGGCTTGGGGGAGATGAAGAAAGAAGCTTGCTGAATAAATTGCTGTTAGAGGTGGTTGCATCTTCCTTGCTGGTTCTAGAGAGCAGACACGACAATTTGGTTCTGATGATACCAAGTAACCTTGGTTTCTGTTGCTTATGTTCTTACTCTTGTCTCACCATCTGTTTATCTCTAGTTCTACCTGCCTTTGCTGTCTCTGACTGTAGCCTCTCCCTCCTGTGATTCTGGTTGTGTCAGAACTCCTCAGAGTCCAGCTGTCTCTGTGAGCCTGTGATTCTGTGATCCTGTGATCCTGAGATCCTGGGTGTGTCAGAGCTCCTGTGAGTCAAGCTTCCTCTCGGATCCTGAAACTCTGGTGTGACCAAGCTCCTGAGATCCTGTGATCCTAGGTGTGCTAGAGCATGTGGGAGTCATGCTTTTTCTGCATGTTGTGGTGCTGGTTGTGGAGTCAACACCCAACAGGGCAGCAGCTCAGACTGAAGGAACCAGTGCCACTGACTGGCTGAAGGTTCCTATGTCTCTGGGTCTGGGGGGTTCCCAGTTATTTCTGTTATTGTGGCCTCCTTACCCGTGATCCTGGGCATGTCAGAGCACCTGGGTTTCGAGCTTGCTCTGGGTATTGTACGACTGGGTATGGAGCCAGCACCCCAGGTCTGCTAAGATATAAGATCCTTAACAACCACTGAGATAGAAACAGTAACAAAAGTCTTTCAACAAAGAAAAATTCGGAATCAGGTGGATTCACTGTTGTGCGCACCAAATCATTAAATAAGACAATACCGTTGCTGCTCCCACTATTCTGTAAAGTAGAAAGGAAAGAGACATTGATGCTTTCATGCCACAAAGCCATGCTAGTTATGCTTCTATTGCTGTGATGAAACACCATGACCTAAATAAATCGGGGAGGAAAGTATTTATTAGGCTTATGCTCCACAGCACTGTTCATCATCAATGGAACTCAGCCTGCTTTCTTATAGAATGATGGACCATCAGCCCAGGGGTGGCATCTCCCACAATGGGCTGGAACTTCCTCCTCAATCATCAATTAAGAATATGCCTTACAGGCGTATCTGCTTACAGCCTGATCTAATGGAAGCACTTTTTCAGTTGAGGTTCCCTCCTCTCAGATGATGATAGCTTATGTCAAGTTGACATAAGACTAGCCAACACAGCCAGTATTACCCTGCTATGAAAACTGGAAATGACACAACACAGAAAAAACCTGTACTCTAATTTTACCTAATGAATATAGATGAAAATATTCTAAATGGAAATCTTGCAAACGGAGTTAAAGGACACATTTAGAAGATCATATGCTAGGGATGCAAGGTTTGTTCAATGGTCACAAATTCCTAAATGTAATTCACTACATTAATAGACTTAGGAAAGAAGTCTATTAATTATGATTAATCTCATTATTAGTATATTATTATAATTATATCCTATGATCATTTCAACAGAAGCCAAAAAGCTTTTGACAAACATCAACATTCTTCTTTTTTTTAAAAAATTTTATTTATTTATTATATGTAAGTACACTGTATCTGTCTTCAGACACACCACAAGAGGGCATCAAATCTCATTATGGATGGTTGTGAGCCATCATGTGGTTGCTGGGATTTGAACTCACAACCTTCAGAAGAGCAGTCGGTGCTCTTAACCACTGAGCCATCTCTCCAGCCCAAACATCAACATTCTTTCATGATAAAAGCCATGAAGACACCAAGAATAGAGAGAACACATATCAACACAATGAGGATCGTATATGAAAAGCCTAGAGCAGACATCATATAAATGTGAAGGAACAGAGAATCATATAAATGTGAAGGATCAGATTTTCTCTGAAATCTGGAACAAGTCAATGGCACCCACTCTCTGCTATCTTATTTAATACAGTGCTCAAAAACTTAGCTAGAGCAATACGACATGAGAAACGAATAAAAGGGGTTTAAATAGAAAAGTAAGGAGATTATCCTAGTTTGTAGATGTCATGACCTTGTGTTACACAGGTCCTACATACTCCATGAGAAATATTTTAGACACAATGAACACTTTGCATAAAGATCCAAAAATATATGGTCCCCACAGCATGAAATGAGCTTGTTTCTATCAGTTTTTCTGTCAAAAGAAAAATATTGCCTGCAGTGTTATGGGTGAGGGATCCTGCATCTTTTAGAGTTCTATAATGAATCATTCTGCTATGCTACCTACTGTAGTGGTGACATGAATGTTGCTGGAATAACTACTCACTTTCTGACTGGATATAAGTCCTGCTCCACTAGGTGAGAAGACTCATATCTGGCACTGATATCAGGACAAGCGTCTAAACAGGTTACAGGCCAAGAGAGAACTTAGTGTTATTATTCTGCTAAAGGGACATAGTGTTAAATCAATTCCTAGTCTATTGCTATACACTTAGATTAGTGCGTCTCTCAACCCTCCTCGGAGAAATTTCTTCATGCAGTAGATGCACGTTAACAGAGGGATTGAAAAGTGGTCAAGGTTGAGGGACAGAACTGTAAAAAGACTATGGTATTGTATGACCCCAGCTGTGGAAGAAAACAAGTGAAACCGAGGTCAAGGTGTGTTCAGAAAACATGATACTGACGGGGAAGGTTATAATAGGGACAGATGTACTGATGCCACTCCCTGTATTAGCCACTGATTTGGCAGAAAAAGGGATAGAAGAGGTGGAGGTATTGGCAGGCCATTTCCGACAGGTTTCAATGGAGTTACCATGGGATCCAGGGAAATCAGGGGTGAGTTTTCTCTTCTCCAGAGAGAGAAAAGTACCTGATTACAGTTGGCTCATTGCGGGACTCAGAGAAACCCCTACCATGATTTTTGGAAACTATACTCATGATATTCTGGCGATGAGACCCTCTAGAGAGAGGTTCCTTCCACATAAGTAGGACTGTGCTAGAAATGCAGAGAGAGGTCACAATAATGCCCTGATCTACAGTGGAGGTGCCTGTGTCTTGTAATCTCTGTGACATGCTTGTGCCTTGAAAGGTCGTCTCACATTCCCCACTCCTGTTGTGGTCACCAGTGATCAATCCTGACAATAAGCTCTACTGGGAAGCTCACATCTGGCCTTGTAGTGGCATACATTCATCATCATACACTTCCCATAATGCTCACACTGGTGTTGAGAGGACACAGAAGTTAATAAAGGCACCTGGGGAACAAGAAACTTTAACCCTGAACACAACCCTTCATGGCCTTTGCCCAAAAAACCACCATGAAGGAACACCCATCCATCTTACCCACTTCCCCACTCCTCCTCTAAAAGGACTGCTAAGGCCCTAGGACGAGGGGGAACATCTGGCCTAGTCCCCATAATCCCCACAAACATTCAGAGACACCAGAGATGATGAAATTCTTTATGGAGAAGCAGGGAAGAGGGAGGTCGAGGGAAGGGGTGGGTGAGGCCAGAAGGGACTTTGAAAGAGCTCCTTCTGTGTCCTGTGCTGAGTGGACCTTCGCAGAGAAGAACAATGATATGAGGCAGGTCTGGAACAAGGCATCCTTTGCTGTGGAAAGGAGAAGAGTCAGTGGAATCAAAACAATTCATGGGAGAAAAACGTTGGAATGAGAAGGGCTACGTTTACCAGATCTAAACAGAGCACAAAGATCATTCCCTCACATCCCACCCCCAAACTGAGTTCCCACAACTCTCCATGCCCATGTGTGAAGAGGGGACAGGTGACTTCAGGGCAATGATGAGGAAAAAGGAGGACAAGGATGCTATTGGATTCAGACTCTGCATTGAGCAATTATCTGAACAAAATCACCCAGGCATCACACAGTAAAAGGAACCAAGAAAGGCTGCTACACCCCAGGTATGACTACTACATGCTTTACATCAATCCATGCCACACATGGATTCAACATGGTGACTGAGGGCAAGGGAAGGGCAGAGGAGGAATTTCCCTTCTGCAGAGCACAGCAGGGGATAAACAAAGAGGAGCATGCTCTCCAGCTGCAAGCCAACTGCGGACACCAGCAAGGGCAGAACCATGCAGTTCAGGAAACGACAGTAAGGAAGGATATGAACAAAATACAGAGATAGAATATGTTCCAGTGACAGAGGCCGTACCTGCCTGCACAGATAGAAAAGGGTCTCTATCCCCAGNGTTAGAACACAGGGTCTCTAGAAACCCTGGTAACTCCAAGACCAGGATTTCCTCAAATGTGCCCACAGACTGGTCAGTTACCTTAATTGCTTCCTAGATGGCAGGTTTCTGTCCAATGAAAAGAAAAACAAGAAGGAAAAAATGACTCAGGAGCCCAGAGAATTCAGGTAGAAAGCCAAGGCCCCTCCATCAGCCAGGATCTCTCCCACCGCTAAAGGACAAAATGGATGAGAGGCAGCCTGTTGTCCTGGGGGATTGACTGCCTTCCCTGCATAGGGGTGGGAGAACATGGCAGCTTGATTCCTACCACTCTGCTTAGGAATGAAGATGTTCTCTGGGTTGAGGCCTCCAGCTCTTACGGCATTCTGAAAATCTTCCAGGGCCTGCTGGTTGATGTCAGGGTCTCTGCCTNTANNTGAAGGANATGGAATTAGGAACACAACTGAGGGAGCTGATAGAGNGTCCTTCCCGGCACAGGAGATTAAGCAGCGATGGGGTGAAGGGGAGACAACAGCAGCAAAGCTCCTTACACCCCGAGAGTCCTTGGCCCGTTTCATAACCACGTGACTCACCCATGAGTTTTGCCACACGGAAATGATGTCTGTGAACTTTGCCCTCATAGTAGAAGATGTAGTGGTCCTCCACTGCAGATGGGATGATGTAGAGGACCTGTTTGCCCCTATCTGCAGAGGAACAGNGATACACATTCTGAATAAGCCCCTGGACCCTCAACAAGGCTCCAAGGGTGGACTGGCACATCTCAACACTGACTCTCTCCCAGTTGCTCAGGGCTTCCTGACCCAGGTTCTCCACAACCCCCAGAGCCTCGGGTACAAGGACACTTCATTTCCCTAGAAAACACACGCATGACAGATGTCCGTGTCCCAAACCTGTGTGTCATACANGAGGGTCTGCCTCTGGAGCCAAATGCAGCCCCTTTCTCACTCCCCCCAGGACCTCAGCCATTGTCAGTGGGGTTCTCTGGGCTACTTTTATGTTTGCTTCACAGAAGATAGAGTCATCAGAGAGGGGGAGAGGCCAACCGAGAAAACGCTCCTATGAGATCAGGCTGTAGGCAAGCTCGTAAAGAATTGTCTTAATTAGTGATTAGTGGAGGTNGGCCCACCCAACTGAGAGAGGGGCCATGTGTAGAAGCCATGAAGATCAGGCCAGGAAGCAGCACTCCTCCATGACCTCTTCATCAGCTCCCATCTCCTGCTCGGTTTGAGCTCCAGCCCTGACTTCCTTTCATCAGGAACACTGATGTGGAAATGATAAAGAAACAAGCCCTCCCCTCAATTTGCTTTTTCTCATGGTGTTGCATGGCAGCAACAGTAACCCTCCCTAAGACAAAACAATCAATTCTCTTTTAGGGATTAATGTACTACACCCAACGCCGTGTTTAATGTCAGCTCTTCCTATCTGTATGGAAAACTGGCTCCCGGGAGTGATCATGGGTATTGATCATGGTGAACTGAAGGAGAGGAGGTTTCTCAGGCATTAGGGCAGCCTGAGATGGCCACACTGGCCTCAAATGGATCATGNGAGGTTGAGTGCAGCCATCACAGGTCAAGGACTCACAGGCTGTGTATTTGCCAGGTTCATCTGTCTTCTGTAGGAGAGTNCTCATCTCCTGGCACTGTCCTGCAATCCTGAAAGACAGAAGGTCTGTGAGACACACTGTCCAGCCACACACCTCCCCTGCTCGCCTCATCCAAATCAAGGCCTGCCTTTTCCTGTTTCCAAGGTGGCCAAGGAAGTTCAGGCTTCACTCAGTTTCATATGTTACCAGCAGGCNTCCTGCATCACCTCTTCCAGGCCTCTGGCTCTCACAGTGGCTCCAGTTCTGGGTAATGCCACCTGCTGCCCTCACTCTGACAGTCTCTTGCTCACTCCCTTAAGAGCCTGGCCTACTTGATTTGTAATTACTGTCTAAAGCAAACCCCTCCCTTCTTAACCTCCATGCGATGTGATTCCTGTGGCTGACCCTTTGGAGGTATATGGAATCGAGCCCCACAACTACTGTTTGTCACCTGGACAAATGAGGACAAGCTTCAGTGAGTGGGACTGGGCGAAAGAATAAAGGACAAACTCCAAGATAACTGCCACATCAGGGACAGCCCAAATGACAGGTACCATGGAGACAGCACAGATATTCTCATGTTGTTCAGGGGCCACAAAGGTGACAGGTCCCAAGATGTGAGACTAGGCACAAAGGTAGAAGCCACATGGACAGGAGGTCACACAGTGTGAGTGANTGTCTACATAGATGAGAAGTCACACAGTGAGTGGTCACAGAGGTGACAAGCCCACAGATATGAGGTCACATGTTTGACAGAGCACACTGGTGGGAATAGGCTGGGATTTCAACACTGCCTATGCAGAGACTGAAAGCCTTTCTCGCTGGGGTCNTGTGCACCCTCTGGGCCCTTCTGAAACCGGGATCTCTGCCTCTGTCCTAGACAGGAATTTACACTGAAGGAGGAACAGGGCCAGACTGTGTGCTCACTTTGGGTCTAGGAGTTAAACCCTTTCCAACCCCGAGACCCTGACAAAGGATGTTATATCAGAATAGAAAGTTGGTGGCCCCTTGCAGCTGAGATACTTTCTCTGGGTGACCTACCGTCCCATGATCCTCTGTAAGCTGAGACACCCTGAGAGTTACTGTTGCCTGCAAAATATCTGGTACTGGGTGTTCTGGGAGCTGACTTGGGCCCCAAGCTCAGTCACCATATGTCCTGTGTGGGCAAAGCAAATGCCAGGAAGCTGGCACACACTTACAGGACAGTAAACTTCACTTGCAGATTGCCCCCTTCCAGGGTCTTGATGTTCACAGGAGTCACAGACACAGACCCAAGCTTCTTGTCAGGAATCTCCTTGTCCCATGCTGTAGCTTTCAAATACCACGTTCCTGACACCTGGAGAAGGTACCTGGCTATCAGGACTAAGGTAGACAGGAGTTAATGCCTCTAGTCCACACCCCCACCTCTATCTCAGCCCCCAAGTTCTGGGCATGTGAAGTGTTCCTCAGGCAATCGTTCTACTGGGCCACTAAGTAAACTAGCAGTACCAGGGCCACANCTGTGTGGTCCCCAACCTTTGTAGGCAAGAAACTATCCCAGACCCTTGCATGCCCAGAGAATAGTGAAAATGTAGAAGTTCTATCTCCTCCAGCTCTCTGCTCCCAGAACCATGTAAGCAGACTCCACGTGCTTTGTCTGACATTTCTTCAGAGTAAGTGTTCAAGCCTGACTCTACAACTCTCTTTAGATAGAGAAGGAATGGGGTTTCCAACCAGCAGCCTCAGCCCACTGTCTGCCATAAAGCCACCTGAAGTCCCTGCCCATCTCAGCCTCACATCCTGATTCTCTTCCATGGTGGGGAAGGCCTGGGCTCGCAGGCCAGCCAGGAGGCTGAGGCCGAAGGTCAGGAGCAGGGCCTTCATCTCCAGAGTCTGTGCTCACAGGTGTAGAGTGGGTCACTTGGAAGACTGAAGATGCTCTTCTGGGGCCCTGTTCAGCTGCCCTTTATACTGCTCAGCCCAGGGTCCCCAGAGAATTTGGCAAGGTTTGCTCACCAGTCCCTTCCTGGTCATTCACACTGGCAGTTCTGCAATGGAGCAGATAAAATGCCATCATTGTTGGAAGTTGCTAGAGAAAACCCTTAGCCCAGAAGATGATGGGACAGGACTCCCCCATCCCCTGAGGAACTGGCTTTCAGATCTCCCCTGGTAAGAAAGTGAGTCTTAGTTAGAGGTGCAGCCTCCCATATCAGGAGACCCTGAGGGTGAGTACAGCAGGAGTGAACTTCTCTTGTCCACACTGTGTGGTCATCCAGCTGGCAGATATGCTCCTTGACACAGAGGAGGACACTGAAGCCAGGGAGTCTTGTGCTCCATTCTCAGGGACCTTCCTCAATCCCAGAGCAGATGACTGAACCTTACATTCCTCCTGGAAAAGTGGAGTCTCTGCATATGGCAGCCCTCTGTTTGACTATCAGAATGTGTGCTTATTTATTTTTATTTATATGAGTACACTCTAGTTGTTTTCAGACACACCAGAAGTGGGCATCAGATCCCATTACAGATGGTTGTGAGCCATCATGTAGCTGCTGGGAATTGAACTGAGGTCCTCTGGTAGAGCAGTTGTTGTAACTGCTGAGCCATCTCTCTAACCCCAGAATATGTGCTTAAACTGTTTCCCCTTCCTCAGCACGATGTGTACTAGCCCCTGCCCATATGGAGAGTGAGGNTGTCTACATAGATGAGAAGTCACACAGTGAGTGGTCACAGAGGTGACAAGCCCACAGATATGAGGTCACATGTTTGACAGAGCACACTGGTGGGAATAGGCTGGGATTTCAACACTGCCTATGCAGAGACTGAAAGCCTTTCTCGCTGGGGTCNTGTGCACCCTCTGGGCCCTTCTGAAACCGGGATCTCTGCCTCTGTCCTAGACAGGAATTTACACTGAAGGAGGAACAGGGCCAGACTGTGTGCTCACTTTGGGTCTAGGAGTTAAACCCTTTCCAACCCCGAGACCCTGACAAAGGATGTTATATCAGAATAGAAAGTTGGTGGCCCCTTGCAGCTGAGATACTTTCTCTGGGTGACCTACCGTCCCATGATCCTCTGTAAGCTGAGACACCCTGAGAGTTACTGTTGCCTGCAAAATATCTGGTACTGGGTGTTCTGGGAGCTGACTTGGGCCCCAAGCTCAGTCACCATATGTCCTGTGTGGGCAAAGCAAATGCCAGGAAGCTGGCACACACTTACAGGACAGTAAACTTCACTTGCAGATTGCCCCCTTCCAGGGTCTTGATGTTCACAGGAGTCACAGACACAGACCCAAGCTTCTTGTCAGGAATCTCCTTGTCCCATGCTGTAGCTTTCAAATACCACGTTCCTGACACCTGGAGAAGGTACCTGGCTATCAGGACTAAGGTAGACAGGAGTTAATGCCTCTAGTCCACACCCCCACCTCTATCTCAGCCCCCAAGTTCTGGGCATGTGAAGTGTTCCTCAGGCAATCGTTCTACTGGGCCACTAAGTAAACTAGCAGTACCAGGGCCACANCTGTGTGGTCCCCAACCTTTGTAGGCAAGAAACTATCCCAGACCCTTGCATGCCCAGAGAATAGTGAAAATGTAGAAGTTCTATCTCCTCCAGCTCTCTGCTCCCAGAACCATGTAAGCAGACTCCACGTGCTTTGTCTGACATTTCTTCAGAGTAAGTGTTCAAGCCTGACTCTACAACTCTCTTTAGATAGAGAAGGAATGGGGTTTCCAACCAGCAGCCTCAGCCCACTGTCTGCCATAAAGCCACCTGAAGTCCCTGCCCATCTCAGCCTCACATCCTGATTCTCTTCCATGGTGGGGAAGGCCTGGGCTCGCAGGCCAGCCAGGAGGCTGAGGCCGAAGGTCAGGAGCAGGGCCTTCATCTCCAGAGTCTGTGCTCACAGGTGTAGAGTGGGTCACTTGGAAGACTGAAGATGCTCTTCTGGGGCCCTGTTCAGCTGCCCTTTATACTGCTCAGCCCAGGGTCCCCAGAGAATTTGGCAAGGTTTGCTCACCAGTCCCTTCCTGGTCATTCACACTGGCAGTTCTGCAATGGAGCAGATAAAATGCCATCATTGTTGGAAGTTGCTAGAGAAAACCCTTAGCCCAGAAGATGATGGGACAGGACTCCCCCATCCCCTGAGGAACTGGCTTTCAGATCTCCCCTGGTAAGAAAGTGAGTCTTAGTTAGAGGTGCAGCCTCCCATATCAGGAGACCCTGAGGGTGAGTACAGCAGGAGTGAACTTCTCTTGTCCACACTGTGTGGTCATCCAGCTGGCAGATATGCTCCTTGACACAGAGGAGGACACTGAAGCCAGGGAGTCTTGTGCTCCATTCTCAGGGACCTTCCTCAATCCCAGAGCAGATGACTGAACCTTACATTCCTCCTGGAAAAGTGGAGTCTCTGCATATGGCAGCCCTCTGTTTGACTATCAGAATGTGTGCTTATTTATTTTTATTTATATGAGTACACTCTAGTTGTTTTCAGACACACCAGAAGTGGGCATCAGATCCCATTACAGATGGTTGTGAGCCATCATGTAGCTGCTGGGAATTGAACTGAGGTCCTCTGGTAGAGCAGTTGTTGCTCTTAACTGCTGAGCCATCTCTCTAAACCCAGAATATGTGCTTAAACTGTTTCCCCTTCCTCAGCACGATGTGTACTAGCCCCTGCCCATATGGAGAGTGAGGATGGGTCAGACATAGAAAGAAAGCACGTGTGTACACAGGCTCTCATGTATACACAATCTTCAATGGGGGCAGAATCAGAAGCCGGGCCTGCAGAGATGGCTTAGCAGTTAAGGGACCTTGCTGCCCTTGCAGATCAGCTAGGTTCGGTTCCAACACATATATTGTAGCTCAGAACCCGGTATAAGTCCCGTTTCATGGCATCTGGTACTCTTTTCTGGCCTTCTTCGTATCTGACATACATTTTGTGCATACACTTTTTGCATAGTCATAGAAACACACAGAAACCAACAAATTAGTGATAAAGTATTTCGTAGGCTGAGAAAAGGCCTGAGGACATTGCCTATAGTCTTCAGGTTAGGAGGACAGATTTCTTAGTCAGGGTTACTACTGCTGTAATAAAACTCCAGAACCAAAGCCTCTTGGAGTAGAAAGGGTTCTTTTGGTTTACACTTCCACATCATTGTGTTCATCAGTGAAGGAAGTCAGGGTAGGAGCTCAACTGTGGCAGGAGCCTGGAGGCAGAATCTAAAACAGAGAAGATGGAAAAGCACTGCTCACTGGCTTATACAACATAGCTCACGCATCCTGCTTTCTATAGAACCCAGCACCTTTAACCGAGATGTGGCATCACCCACAATGATTTGAGTGCTTTCTCATTTATTACAAATTAAGTCAATGCCCTACAGGCTTGCCTACTGCCTGCTATTTTAGAGGCATTTACTCAGTTGCATCTTCTCTCCACTGACTCTGGCTTGTGTCATGTTGACATACAACTAGCTAGCACCACTGACCCCTTTTCAACTTGATAGAAACATATCACTGTTAAGCCACAACCTTTCCTCAAGAGTTCATCCCCAAGATCACTCATTAATATAAACATTGCAATATAAAACATTTTACGAACTTAGTCCCAATCTTTACATTTTCAAACATGTTAAAATCCAATCTCTTTAAAAAGGAAAGATCCAAAGTCAAAGTTGCTTTTAAAATTCAGCATCGACAACTGTGGGTTTTAAAAAATAAGTTAAATACTCTCTTACTTCAAGTAGGAAGAACTAGGGCACAGTTACAATCAGAACAATGTAAAAATAAAACTCGAGTTGTATAAACAACTCAGTGTCCAATGTCTGGGATCCATTTAAGACCTTCTGAGCTCCTCCAAAGTGGGTCACTCTTCTGTTCTGCCCTACACAGCATCCAGAGTTTGTCTTCTAGGCTCCAGCTGGCTCCACACTATTGATACTGCTTTCTGGTGGTTGTCCCATGGAACTGGTGGTCTTCTGCTGCAACGGGACTTCACTTTCACCAATAACCTCTCCTGGTATTTTAGGGTTTTACTGCTGTGAACAGACACCATGACCAAGGTAACTCTTATAAGGACAACGTTTAATTGGGGCTGGCTTACAGGTTCAGAGGTTCAGTCTATTTTATCAAGGTGGGAACATGGCAGCATCTGGGTAGGCATGGTTCATGAGAGCTGAGAGTTTCACCTCTTGTTCCCAAGTCAAACAGAAAACTACCTTCCAGACAGCTAGGAAGAGGGTCTTAAAGCCCACACCCACAATGACACACCTACTCCAAATCTACTCCTCCAAGGAGTGCCACTCTCTGGACCAAACATATTCAAATCACTACACCTGAGTTCTTTCAGGGACTCCAACCCTGTCACATAGTGCCCCCTCCCCAGCTGCTTTCTATGACTCCTTCATGCCAGCAAAAGCAGTATCACCTGGCTAACTCTTACACTACCGAGTTTGTCTCCCAGCATGTGGTACAACCTGGGCGGCCTCTAGCTACAGCTTCTGTGTACTGGCCTTAAGGAAACACTTCCCATCCGGCATCCGGCGCCTTTCCCCACCCGAGGACGGGTGTCTGCCAAGGAGCAGTCTCCAGGCCTGAACCGGAAGGTGAGCCATCTTTGCTCCAGTGCACT
>NW_018392332.1:4985-6932 GCF_900095145.1 Mus pahari | reverse complement strand
GTCTGTGTCCCTACAAATATTTACTTTTTAGCTCTCTACAAGTGTTTTTTGTTGACATAGGTTAAAATCATAGTTTTTGTGTCTATGCAATAACTGTAATTTAAATNTTTGATTTCAATGATTATTTCATGAAATAGTTGTATTAAAATGAATGAAACATTGTATTGACATTGGGAATTATTGTGGATATAGTTCACATGCATTACCACAGTTATTCTTATGTCTGTGTTTTCTCTCTGTGAAATGTANTTTCATAAAGAGAAATGTAGTTTAATCAAATCTACTAGTTTTTTGCAGGGGGGCTCTGATAGATTCATGTTCAGTGTAGCATAGCATTAGGCTTTGCAATTAATTTAATACAAGCTGTTAGTTTTATTCATTTAATATAGTATAAAATATTTGTATTTACTTTGTAAAGAGGTCAAATTTTGCCCACTAATGCAATACTTCATAATTTAAAAGTTTGTAATTTTTATAATGGATTAGTTTTCTGTAAATGAAAACTATAAAGAAAAACAGTCAACAGGGAAATACAATTCTATTTAAATGCTTCTACCTTGTCCAGCTCTCAGACTGGCAACTCAGGGAGTAAAGATCTTTGATTATTTGGGTGGGAACTGAAAGATAGTTTGAATGCAGGTCTAGCAGTCTGTGGGGCAATCTTAGCATTCCCTCCTGCTGATCCTGTCTGTGTTTGTCCATCTCTCCCTGTGATGGCCCTTAGGCTTCAGATTCTCAGAGATCACTTCACCTACTCACTCTACGTCAACATCTGCCGCTCGCTCTTTGAAAAGGACAAGTTGCTGTTTTCCTTTTGTCTCACTGTGAATCTGCTGATACATGACAACGCGGTCAGTAAGCGCAGATGCTGTAGTTACAGGGAGAGGGTCTGGGGTATCTACCAAGATACTAANCCAGTGTCAAAGCTTCTCCNTGTCTCCATAACACCACTCAGAAGTTAACTCAGGAGNATCNCAGCTCTAGGCCCAGTGGNATTACCTGTTAGAGGAGGAGATAATAGTAAGCCATTTTCTAATCTTTGCGGCAGATTAGAAGATCATGTCTCCCCATGGTCAGAGGTAGAAATGGGATTCTTATACTCAGGAGGAGTAGCTTGCCNAGACTAAGCCCCAGCAAAGCACCAAAACCNCCACAATTTTATGAGGTAAAATTGAAGGTGGGATCTGAAGCTTCCCATGCNTGTGGAGCCCCTTTTCAGTATCCTCCCAGCCTTATGATGCTGTCTAGATCAGTAACACTATCATGATGTCATTGATTTGTTTACTACTCCACATGGGAACACATACATATTCTGATTAAAACCAGACAATGAAATTAATTANGGCAAGACATGACTGATTTCAGAGTAGTTAATATAAATTAAGAAGAGCATGTTATTATCACTTAAACTTTTATATATCTTAGTTTAAAAGTCTGTTTCTAGAGCCTTGTGTAGTGGTGTGCTCCTATAATCCCTGCACTTAGGAAGCTAGGGCAAGAGGATTAGGAGTCTGAGCAGAGCTCAGTCTGCACGTGAGTTTGAGGATCACCTCAATACCATGCCCCATTCTTCAAACAATATAAGAAAATACCCAATATGTTTCGATTAGAATTTACATGACCATGAATCTAACTTTACTAAATAATTTATTATCATCTTTAAGATTTTTGCAAATTACTGTGATCTAACCATTTGGATTTAACCATCTTACTCAAATGTAAGCTAACAAATAATTCTTCTTATCTAAATGATAGGAAGCACTTACAAATGAAAGAGAAGCATCATATTCTTCTTATACATCTATGTATTTAAGAATTGTAAAATCTCATATGTTAATATCTTCATGGACTTAGGAAAATACTTCTGTATTTCATGCAAACACTTCATAGTGACTCATTATATTTTATAAAGAATAAATGAAAGCATGGTGGACTGTTGATTTTCTA
>NW_018392332.1:2489-4665 GCF_900095145.1 Mus pahari | reverse complement strand
TCACTGGTGGCATTGGGCTGGATAATCCTTATACCAACCCTTGCACATGGCTTCCTCAAAAGTCCTGGGATGAGATTTGCCGACTAGATGACTTACCTGCCTTTAAAACCATTCGCAAGGAGTTTATGCGCTTAAAGGATGGATGGAAAAAAGTATATGATAGTATGGTATGTCTTAACCCTTTTCCTTATTTCTAAGATTTTCAGTGGAGAAGATGATGTTAAATATGTATAATGTTACCTTTGTATAAAAGCAAGATTCCATAAATGAATGAAAAAAAGAAATGAAAAAGAAAAAAAGATGTGGCTGCTCCTAGGTGTGGGGGAGGGGAAAGTTTATTATAGATGTGGTGGTTTGAATACGCTTGGCCCAGGGAGTGGTACTGTTAGGAGGTTTGGCCTTGTTGGAGGAAGTCTGTCACTATGGTGGTGGGCTTTGAGACCCAAGAAAGCAAAAAGTTGAAGTTGCTATAAATATCCTAAGATGTTAAAGATGCCAGAGCTGTGGGATATCAGCTGAGCAAAGCTGCTAACAGTGATTGGAAACAACCCAAGAGAAAGATATTTGTTGCAATAAACAAAGATGAAAGGAATTAGAGATATGAAGAGCACTTTTACATACATTAGACATAGAGATGCAGAGTTTGGAGTTTGCCCAGCTGGTTTTTGGTCCTGCTTTGGTACAGTATTTCCTCACTATGACATTCGGAATAGTAATGTATATCCTGTGATATTGGAGGTTTGTGGTCTGCTTTTTTATTTTGATTTTATAGGGAATTACAGTTAAGTGATTGGATGAATCTCAGAAGAGACTTTGAACTTAGGACTTTTATCAATGTTGAGACTGCTATAGATTATGGGGACTTTGGAATTTGGACTCAATGTATTTTATATTATGCTATGGCTAGGTTGGCCCTCATAGGCTCATATGCCTCAACGAGCCTATGAGGCCCAGGGAGTAGAATGTGGTGGTTTGAATATGCTTGGCCCAGAAAGT
Organism: Mus pahari; assembly: GCF_900095145.1. NCBI lineage: Eukaryota > Metazoa > Chordata > Mammalia > Rodentia > Muridae > Mus > Mus pahari. Next base: position 3,669 of record NW_018392332.1, on the reverse strand, counting down.
GGGACTATTAGAAAGCACGGCCTTGTTGGAATAAGTGTGGCCTTGGAGAAAGTGTGTCACTGTGGAGATCGGATGTGAGACCCTCCTCCTAGCTGAACAGAAGTCAATATTTTCCTGGTTACCTTTGAATCAAGATGTAGAACTTTAAGCTCCTCAAGCCCCACATATGCCTAGATGCTGCCATACTTCCTGCAGTGATACCAATACACTACTAAACCTTTGAAACTGTGAGCCAGCCCTAATTAAATGTTTGCCTTTATAAGTGTTGCCTTGGTCATGGGATCACTTCACAGCAATAAAACCCTAAGTAAGGCAATAGTCCTTTTTTCAGCTTTACTTTGGCATAAAGGTTAAGAATTTTCCAGTTCCCAGTTATTTTCTACTCTGTTTCTGCTCTTGTGTTTTTTACTATTCTTGAACATGATAGGTAGCTGTTCTGTTGGAGACAGCTAGGTCTAACCAGAGAGAGTTAGGTAGGGGGTAGCCCCTGGGTGCTGACACCTGGCCTTACTTGGGTACCTGTCATATATGATAAGGAGAATGGGTTCAATCATTTGGGATGGGTACTTTGGGTTTCTTCATGTTGCTAATGGAAATGTTTCCTAGAAATATTTTCTAGTTTTTTGTGAGTATTTCTTTTTAGTTTAAAATTGCATTCACTGGGTGGAACCAGGAGAGAGAAGCCAGGTAACTTGTTTGTAAACTTCAAATGCTTACATGAAACATTGTAATGTTGACATTAATTTCCCCCACAGCTTAAATAAAATAAAATTTACACAAATGTTCTGATTTCTTCTATAACTATATGCTTATTTGTAAAATATTATTACTTTTAGAAATAACCTCTAACATTGACTTATGTACTATAATTTTAGGAGCCACACCATGAGATGTTTCCAGAAGATTGGGAGAATAAAGGAAACGACTTTCAAAGAATGCTTGTTATCCGTTGCTTGAGGCCAGACAAGGCAAGTGTGAGCTTTGTTTAGCATCTCTCATCCCACCCCCTCTCTGCACAGCCCAGACAAACTCCATTTCTTCATAGACTCAGGGTGGATGGAAGAAACTAAAGAAGTGAGCCGGGTGTGGTGGCTCACGCCTTTAATCCCAGCACTCGGGAGGCAGAGGCAGGCGGATTTCTGAGTTCGAGGCCAGCCTGGTCTACAAAGTGAATTCCAGG
>NW_018392332.1:0-1989 GCF_900095145.1 Mus pahari | reverse complement strand
ATAATAAATATACAACCAGCAAAGCAGTAAACATGTCCTTTCAATACTTATTAGTGTCCTCATTTGTATTACAGTCTATAGAAGATGAATTTGCCTATGGTTTGTTGACCTATATCCTCAGAGATTCCAGTATAATGTGAGCAGGAGGTTATTGGGGAACTATCATAACTGCCATTGTTACAAACAAATTAAAGTTTCACATAGTTACTTCAACACTCACAGTATGTACAATTTGAATTTGTTTTCAAAGGAATTGCTTATATTCCAACTCTTCCCCTGTATAAAAGCAGAATAATAGACTGTTTTTTAATAGATGTCAGGGATAATCTGAGGTAGAGGTGTTCCTTTCTCAGAGCCATAGTTGCTTCCAGCTCTCAGGACCTAGCCAGGGCCCAAGCTCCGGCATAGAAGTTTGTCCTTACGTTTTAAGCTTTTAGTCAGAGTGCAGTACAGCCTCTATTAGATTTACCTTTATATAAAACAACTGTAGAATATATATTTGTCTTTTAAATAGAGAAAGTAGCCGTCAAAGTATCTCTGGCCTGTGAAAGTCACGGTTCTGCCTGACCTCTGTACCTAACACTTGAATGGTCAGAACAGCAGTTCTCAACCTGTGGATTGTGATACCTTGAAGTAGGGTGTCAAATGACTATTTCACAGGAATACATATCCGATTTGCTGTATATCAGATATTTATATTATAGTTCACAGTAGTAGCAAAGTTGAAGTTATAAAGTAGCAATGAAATAATCGTATGGTTGTGGGTCACCACAATATGAGAAACTGCATTAAAGGGCCCCAGCACTAGGAAGGTTGAGAACCACTGAGTCAGAGATTGGAGGCTGCCAGGCTTTCCAGTGCTGTAGTTCAGAGAAATTGGAAAGGTCCTTGCTAAGTCACCAGTAGGAAAATGAGATGGGCTCATAGTTTCCCTTAAAATGTAATAGTTATGGTATCTTATTGATTGAAGAATCATGTGGAGTAGAAAGTACTAAGGTATGCAGTGTTCAGAGTCATTTGTAAAATAAAGAGCTTCTGGCCACAGTTCTATCATTCTGAACTGTAAACAAAGGGCAATCCATCAGCTCTCAATAAGAAACTTGTCAGATGCGAGTTAATAAGCATCTCTGAGCTCAGATAAATGTTGTGGGAATTTGTACTGATCAGAAAAGCATGCATAGAAAAAAAAAAAACACAGGCTTTTCTCGTGCCTCTGAGAAGATGGCTGCCATAATGAGTCTGAAATCTTTGCTACTGACAGGTCTCATTTTACAAACCTAATGCTGGAACCATCCGGTTGCTAGCACAGACACACATCTATCACCTGGTGAGCCTGATTGCTGGCACAGTCTACCTTTACCTTGGGAGTTCTAGTCTCCGGTTGGGAAGCAAGCAAGTTTTGCTCTATTATAGTCTGAAAAGTGAAACTGTGGAATTTATCTCCTCTTCTCTTCGGGAGAGATTCTCATATTCCTAACTGGACCGTCCAGTGCTAACAGACACAAGAATCACTGCACAGACAGCCATGTTTACCTGTGCAGGTAAACCAGCAGGTCCCTCTTTCAAAAACTGGGCCATTCCTATCACAAACTAGCTTTTAGGAAACTTCAAGTCTCTGAATCTGTCATTTTGTTTGAAAGACTATAATTTTGTGATGAGGTTAAAGCTAACTTGGGGAGGAAAGGTGCTGTTGAATGAATGTTGAGTTTTGCTGTTGTTTTAATCCAATGAGGGAAGAAAATACCTTTATGCAAAGAATGGTAATGAGAAAGACAATGACAAGGCCTAGGGTCGAATATTAGGATATTTTTAATGTTTCTGCAGTGAGTTTGCCATTTGTGATTATTCAAAGGAGCTGAAGCATAAAGAAATTATATAGAAATCAATTGTGTACATGTGTGCATGTGTATACATATGAATGTATGTATATGTGTTCNGTGTGTGTATGTGTGTGTATATGTGAATTCATACTTTGATAATTTGTTTTGT
>NW_018392331.1:0-7258 GCF_900095145.1 Mus pahari | reverse complement strand
ATTTTTGTGCTTCCTCTTTAGGGGCTTCTACCTGGTTAGCAGTGTTCTCCTGTATTTCTTTAAGTGAGTTATCAATGCCCTTCTTAAAATCCTCTACCAGCATNATGAGATATGATTTTAGATCCGAATCTTGCTTTTCGGGAGTGTTGGGGTATTCCGGACTCACTGTGGTGGGCATACTGAGTTCTGATGATGCCCAGTGGTCTTGGTTTCTGTAAGTAAAATTCTTTCATTTGCCTTTCTCCATCTGGTAATCTCTGGTTTTAGATGTTCTAGCTGTCTCTGGCTGGAGCTTGTTCCTCCTGNGATTCTTTAGCCTCTGTCAGCACTCCTGGGAGACCAGCTCTCTCCTGTGTCCCAGTGGTCAGAGCACTCTCTACAGTCAAGCTCTCCTCTTGCAGGGAACCTGCACAGAAGTCTGGAGCTCAGATCCACCTCCTGATTCCTGGGGTCAGATACCTCCCTGGAGGTTGGTCGACTCTCCTCTGGCAGGGAAGGTGTCCAGTGGTCTGGGTCTCAGCTCTGTTTCCTGAATGAGGATGAAGGCCCAAAGTGACCCAGTCCAAGAAGCTCTGTTGCTTCTGTTGCCAATGTGTTCTCCTGCCTAGACTGGTCTCAGTGATCCCAAGATTCTGGGTCTACTAGGGCCTGCCTTTGTCCTTTGACCCTGTTGCTGCTAGCACAAGACCCTCTGGGATGTTTTGAACTGATGTTGCATTCCACTCACCAGTGATCTCAAGATCCCTGGTGTGCTAGGGTGCCTGCAGTGTGGAGAGCCCTCTGGGGACTTTAGGACCCTCAGCTGAGATGGAGCTCAAGATGCTGCGGGGGTGGCACCAACCAGAATGAACCCCAGCCACTGGTCAGGCAGGTGACCTTTGTCTCTGTTCCTGCTATCACAAGACCCTCTGGGGTTTTTGGAACTGATGTTGCATTTCACTCACCAGTGATCTCAAGGACCTGGGTGTGCTAGGGTGCCTGCAGCATGGAGAGTCCTCTGGGCCCCTCTGCTGAGATCACACTGAAGGTGGCTCGTGGGCTCTACTTTATATTCAATCCTTGTGTTCTGTCTTCCACTTGATTCATTCTACTTGTATGTCTTTCCTTTGAGTTTTCTAGTATGGCTGTTGGGTTTTCATTCTCATTCACATTTCACTTGAGTCCTTCTCAGTGTTTTTCTCTTTTTATTGAATTTATTTTCAAAATCAGGATTTTCTTCTTCATTCCATCAGCCTTACACTTGTGAGGTTTTAGACCTAGAGGTTGGTTATGGCTCAGCTGCACATAGGAGGTTGAGCTGGTGTGCATTCTGGTATAAGCTTGGAGTTGGAGGTATATGGGAATTGTGGTGTGTGCCAGATGGGGAGCATCAGGCAAACTCATCCAGCTCATAATCCTGGAGAAGGATGTATAAGAGTCTGTCCATGATCAGCAGATGCTACAACTGGCAGTGTCTTCATGCATGTGCTTCCTAATCAGATGTTAGGATATCTGAGAAGTTTCATCTTGGAATATGAATATGGCTGAAGATCACAACACTTGGGGCTCTTGAGTGACGGGAACTCTGTGCTGCTTTCCAGATCAGCTCTTCCCTAACTTGCACAAGTTCCTGGGCCTGAAAGAACTGTGTGTGAGACTAAATGGCAAACCAAATGTGCTCTCAGTCCTTCCTGAAGAGTTCCCAAACCTCCATCACATGGAGAAGTTATCCATCCGAACCTCCACGGAGTCTGACCTCTCCAAACTAGGTAAGGATGATGCTTGATCTCCAGTTCATGTCTCAGCTGGAAAAGCTAGTTGGCTAGTAATGGTTAGAACCATGAAATCATCATTAGTTAAATCTTCCCTGGGTCTGACAGCATGAACTGTGTCCATGGGAAGGGGTGGGATCAGTGCTCTTAATCATCAAGAGGGCAGAGATTTATTCATAACCCAAGTCTTTAACATGTCAGAAACTGTTATGAGCACTTTACATATATGAACTCTCTCCTCATACTAACTGTGTAATAGAAGGAATAATGATTATTGCTGATTGTCAGCTGGGGGAACTGCGGTCACTGACTGCTCAGGTTATCAGGCAATGAAAGTGTATCTTCAAACAGACGATCTGACTGTACAGCCTGAGCTGTCCACTCCCAACCCTTCCTCTCCACAGCAGTGTGAGGAGTCCTCTTCTTGTGCTGCTGTTTTAGTTCCATGTGCAGATCTGCCTGCTCAGGGAGGAGGAATCTGACAGGGAGCAGAGGAAGTGTGGCAGTTCTGAAGGGAAAGGCTTCCCCTACAAAAGTTCTGCTCTAGCAGTCTGGAAATTTCCCCAATGCAAGTGTTGCCGCTCTGCTCCTTTGGGGGAGGCTTCCCCAGAGAAAGCTCTGCTCAGGCAAAAGTGTTACATCTCTGCTCTGAAAGCCATCCTGGTGATCTGGAGCCAAGAAATGCCACAAAGTCACACTGCACAGCAAACCTCACACAAGAGATTTATTGAGAGGGAAAACCCCAGGAGAGTGGCTGCCTCTGCTCAGATGAGAAGCATTGGAGAACTGGACAGAACACAGAGTTAATATAGCATTTCTTGGTGGTAGAGGAGACCAAGGCTTCCAAGGAGGCCTGGGATTGGATGGATTGAATGGCCTGATCAATGGGCCAAGCTCAGGGATTGGTGCATTTTTTTTTTCTTTTAGGACAGGGCCTGGCCATTTTTCTATCTTGATGATTTACAAAGTTTACAAAGGTAGTCTATGGCTTTTGAGTTGGAATGAATAGCCAAGCAAGCAGTCTAGACTTTCTATCCTTTTCTCCCCATCCCAGGCTCAGGTTGACAGACATCTGTGCAGCTATCTTCAAAGAACATGTCATTTTGCAAAATGAGTAAAGCACCCTAGGGTCCTTAGTTTTTAAAAACAATGAACACCAAAAAATGTAAACCTGGAGCAGTATTGCAGATTTTCATGCCAAAAAGTTACTAGAGAGGGGCATGGTGACTCATGCCTGTCATCCCCAAATTTGGGAGGCTTAGGATGGAGGACTGTCACAACACCAAAGACAGCCTAGCTCTGTTATTTCTAGGCTAGTCTGAGATATAGTATTATACCCTGTATGAAAAGAAACAAAGGCAAGCAAACAAAACCATTTTGAAGGTAGGTAAGATAGATCAGCAGGTAAAGGTACTTGCTAAGCCCTACAACTCCAATGCCATATGGTGGATCCATATGGTGGAAGGAAATAGCAAGTTCTCCCAATTTCTCCCTGACCTCTGCATATGTGCTGCAGCGGATGATTTCCTCCCATCAAAAATATAGCCCAAATATGCTTACACATTTTTAAGTTATGGTTCAGAGTTGTCTTTCCTTTTATATCGCTCTGCCTAAAATGTGTCAGTCTAGTTGAAGAGTCCTTTTTATTCCATTTTTTCTCCACTCAGAAACTAGGCCATAAACCATGTGCTGTCTATACATCCTAAGTATAAGGAACTTTGCTTCTGTAGTTGATTTGCCTGTCTGGGTTGGTCTGGTGCAAGAAGCTAAAGTCTCCTGTTTAATGCCTCATAGTAAAACAGAGGGAGGCTAAGTAAAGTAGCCTTTGTTTTGTCTTAGCAGGGAATTGATCACCTCTTAAGTCTCAGGAGGAAAGGGGGAGGGAGGTCTGTCTCTGCTCTCAGCACTAGTTAAGACTTTCAGAGTGCATGATCATGGTATTAAAAAGTTCACTATGAGTTTGCACATAAATTCAGGTGATAAATTGAATAAGGTTTAAAACAGAGAATGTCTACATGCATATACCCTAGGAGTAATTACCTGGCTAAACATTCATCATTTGTTACTACCTTACAGGTTTATTGCCCCGACCCACAGAACAGTTGAACAGGGACTTGAAGGGCACCTGGAGGAGAATGGGGACAGATAACATGAAAAACAGACAGCAAGACTAGAGGACCTGATCAAGCTGACAAATTTTTATTTTTCTCACACAGATTATATACTCGTAGGAGCAGGAAGGGGGTTGGAGGGGTGTTGCTTCCTCTCTGGGTAATGTACCTTTTCCCAGGAACAGAATATTGACTGGGTAAACAGTTCAGCAGGAAGATCAGAACAGAATGGGTTATTAGGCACCTATCCACAAGATTTATAGCTATTTGTTCTCAGCTGACTTCAGGATCTATGTCTATTTGTACTCAGCTGGGCTAGTACTTTCCCACAGAGGCCAAGACTTTATGCCAGCAAGCACTTAAGGCAGTTAATGTTCAAACAAAGTCTCTCCCAACAGTTTATGGAAAGCAAAAAATCCTAACAGAGCTGTCCTTGAAGTTTTAAATAGATAAACCAAGTCAATATTTTCTCTCCTTTCTTTGCACCTGATGTATATATCTTCTTATGACCTTCAGTTAATGGTTTTTATAATTCCTTAGAATATGCTTTAGGTTTTAGAAGTCTGTTGTTATCTCAGAAGCAATTAAGCAGTTCTGCTATAAAGGAACTCAAAGGCCTTTGTTTGTATGGCCATTCTGAAATGATGGTTACCCTAGATTGCTAGTTTTTTTTTTCTGCTGAGTAAATGTTCTTTGCTTTTGTACACTATCTCAGTCTGGGGTCTTGATTCAGTGCTGACACTGAAGGTGAAATACAGGAACAGAAATCTGATCCAGAGAGGGACAGGAACTTGTCCCAGGTTGTCTGCTCACTAGTCAGTTTCAGAAGCTGAGAAAAAGCCCAGTTTAGTCTAAAATCTAGATACTGCATCACTGTCTGTTTAATCAGTGTGGCTGCAGCTCATGGATTGAGGGTTTAACTTTGACAGGATTTGTGGCCTTATCTAATTTCTGAACATTCTTCATCTTTTTCCAGTTAAATTGATTCAGAACTCTCCAAATCTCCATGTTTTCCATCTGAAATGTGATTTCCTTTCAAATTGTGAGCCTCTCATGGCTGTGCTTGCTTCCTGCAAGAAACTCAGAGAGATTGAGTTTTCTGGACGATGCTTTGAAGCTATGCCCTTTGGTAAGAACTGTACAGTCTTGACCTCAGATGCTCCTGTCCACAGAGTCATTAAATACTTGAGAACTAAATGCCTCTGATGTTGTGGGGACTGTGAGAACACCTGATCCTCAGTGAGGCTCTCACAAGAGTGAATGAGCCACAGTTAAGAAACTACATTTTAAATGTTTCACTTGCAGAGCTGTGTCCTCTATTCAGTCATAGTGATCCAGTCTGAATGTTATATCATGTTTTAACATTTTTGAAATTCTCTGTTATAGGAAACATATCTGAACTAACTCAATTTTATTTTCCCTTTCCTAGTTAACATTTTGCCAAATTTTATTTCTCTGAAGATACTGAATCTTAAAGACCAACAATTCCCAGATAAGGAAACATCAGAAAAATTTGGTAAGTTTATAAAACAGTGTTTCATAATTTAATCTATATTTTCTTCTCCTCCTCTGAACCTACAACAAAGCAGTTGTTCCTTGACATCTATGGAAGTTAGGTCCAGAGCCTGCTGCTGCTGCAACTGCTAGAAGATCCTTTATAATATAAAATGGTACAGCAAAATTTGCCCCTGACCCCACTCATCCTTCATATACTTTAACCCATCTCTCCATTGCCTACAATGCCTAATGTAATGTAAATGCTATGTAAACAAGTGTTAAAAAACAAACAAACTAGTTCTCTGTCAGAGACACACACATCCTAAGTGGCCTAGGCATGTCCCCATGTGTTGAGAACTTGGCTCCCAGAGTGACACTGTTGGAAGAAGCTTACCTTTGGCCGGGCAGTGGTGGCACACGCCTTTAATCCCAGCACTTGGGAGGCAGAGACAGGCAGATTTCTGAGTTCGAGGCCAGCCTGGTCTATAAAGTGAGTTCCAGGACAGCCAGGACTACACAGAGAAACATTGTCTTGAAAAGACAAAACGAAAAAAAAACAACAAAAAAAAATAAAACAAAAAAACCAAAAAACAAACAAACAAACAAAAAACCAACAAGTGTTACACTGTGTTGTTCAGGGAGTAACAAAGAGGAGGAAGTGTCAGTACATATTTGGTACAGACACAATGTTTAAAAATGGAGCCTGTGGTTGGTGGAATGTGCCCATACAGAGCATCATGCACCAGCCAGGCTGGTTCTTTGGAGGTCTCCATAGTGATACTCAGTCTCCCCTTCCATAAACTCCCTTCCTGATGCCATTACTGCTGCTCCTACACATCCTCATGTTTAATCTCATTAAGTGCAATATTCTCTGACTCACTGGCTTCTTAGAGTATAATTTGGTCATGATGACACTGTGTACCTTTATTGTTCCACATCCACTCCAAAATCATATGTGCTTTTTGTTCCAAAGACTTCTGGGATACATATGAATTTATGTGCATATATATAGGAACTTCTATTTAAGGATAAGAAACCATTATAACTCAGATTGAGCAAAGTAATATGTATAAAATATTTAAAGTTTTTTGAGTTAAGAAGTGATTATGAAGCCCACTGTGGTATCGCACACCTTTAATCCCTGCTTTCCATAGGAAGAGATCATAGTATCTCTGAGTTTGAGACCAGTCTAGTGTACAGATCAAGTTCAAGAAAAGCCAGCGGTAGCCAGGAAACCCTGTATCCAAAGAAGGAAAGAAAGAAGGGAAGAAATGTTTGTGAAAATAATAAGTGTTCATGGGAAGCACTATCAAGTTAAAAACAGTGATGGAGACAATGGTGATATAGGGTGCAGAGTGGCATCTTCACAGTTCTTCTTAAAGTGCACGGTGAATAAGAATATCCGTTGCCTCTTTGTCTTTCCTTTAGACTACGACTCCTGTGTGTGTATGTGTGTCTGTGTGTGTGTGTGTCTGTGTGTGTGTGTGCGTGTGTGTGTGTATGTCTCTGTGTGTGTGTGTGTATGTCTCTCTGTGTGTGTGTGTGTGTATGTTTGTTTTATTTTGTTTGTGAGGAAAGTGGATAGATAAGTCAGTGTGCTCAAACAGCAGTAACTTACCGATGTGGCCTCACAGTTATTGTGTATTTTTTACATCTATTGTGTGTGTGTTTATGTGTAACAGTGCTGTGGCATCTGTGTGGCAGTCAGAGGACACAGGCAGAAATCAGTTCTCTTTCCATTTGGACTCCTGGAACCTAATTCAGGTCCTCAGGCATGGCTGCAGATGCTCTTACCCCTGAGTGGTCTCACCTGCTCTGACTCATGAACACAGAGAGTTCTGAATACGTTTACAGTCATGCAAATCTCCCGTCACACAGATTCACATTCCTTAGTGAATC
>NW_018392330.1:2662-6989 GCF_900095145.1 Mus pahari | reverse complement strand
TTGTTTGAGTTAATTTTATCCAGCTACTGCACTGAAGCTGTTTATCAGGTTTAGGAGTTCTCTGGTGGAATATTTAGGGTCACTTATATATACAATCATGTCATCTGCAAATGGTGATATTTTGACTTCTTCCTTTCCAATTTGTATCCCCTTGATCCCCTTTACATTTCGAATTGCTCTGGCTAGGACTTCAAGTACAACATTGAATAGATAGGGAGAAAGTGGACAGCCTTGTTTAGTCCCTGATTTTAGTGGTAATGGATCCAGCTTCTCTCCATTTACTTTGATGTTGGCTACTGGTTTGCTGTATATTGCTTTTATTTTGCTTAGGTATGGGCCTTGAATTTCTGATCTTTCCAAGACTTTTATCATGAAGGGGTGTTGGATTTTGTCAATTGCTTTCTCACCATCTAACGAGATGATAATAAAAACAAACAAAAACCAAACCAACCAAACAAACAAAATAACCCTAGTGATATTTTCCTATCTGTGGAGACAGAACACACCCTAATTTCCCAGAATGACTAACCCAGACTATTTCACCGTTAGGATATTACCATCCTTAGGGGAGGTGTCACTTGTATATTATGGCTTGTTGTAATCTGTTGTTCAGAAACCACACTATACTCTGGGCTTTAGAAGTAGAACTACACCCAGGGTCAAGAGAAATTTATTTAAATATTTCAATATGTGAGCACCCCTTAGGTTTTACTGTACAACTGGATTTGAAATGATTATAGAATTTATTGTTACCTGGAAGCACTTTTCCAAATTCAATTATTATTTTGAAATATACCTACAATGATTGGTCTATGCTCAAATTCCTCAAAGCCCAATCCAGTTGGACAACGTCAATCCGCACCACATTCTCATTCTCACCTTCATATGGTTTATATCCTCTATGACACCTGCAGGGACACCCACAAGATACTAAAGATTTCCTAGTAGAAATTATTCTGTGCTCCTAGAGATTATTATGGAAAAATGTGACTAAAAATATATACACATGAACATACATACAAACACAAATACACACACACACACACAAACACACACACACAGAGTGGGGGAGGCTAAAACTCAAGTATTTTATGTATGTGTTTTACTACACCAAAGAATTTCACAATTTACATATGTCCTAAATCTTTTCAATCCTGACTATTGAATACACTATAAAAATTTAAACAAAGATATGAGACTTTTGATCATATCGGAAATTTACAAAGCAGATATCATAAATTTTTGTTTATTAATATTTTACAATTCTTTTTTCTATGTGTTATTGAAAATAGATGGCTTCATGCAATATATTCTGATTATTAATTTCCATTCCCCAACACCTTTGCAATCTTCTCCCAGCTCCACTCTGTTTCCTTATAAAAATATAAAACAGAATCTAGAAATAAAAAGCAAACAAATGGGGATACACACACACACACACACACACACATTCACAAACAGAAAGAGACACAGTGAGGGAGAGACAGAGAAAAAGACAGAGAGACAAAGAAAATAAAAGAGGCTAAAACCCACATATTTTACTTGTATATCTCACTACACATTATAATTATGCATATGAAAAGTACCTTATCATTAAATCCTTTCAGGCCTGGCTTCTGATTATATATTGAACAATTTAAACAAAGACATGAGACCTAAACTATGGGCAATTGAGTGTATAGGATAGTTAAACAATGAAGGTATTATCAGAATTTTTGTTTGTATATTAAAATTTTAAAGTTCTCTACTTTCTATTTCCACAAATATATATTTCTTACTAAATGCTGATATCAATTCCCCAACACTGCCCCTATCTTCTCTCAGCTTCATTCTGTTTCTTTATTTAATTAGAAAATAAAAAGAACATAATGATCTGGTATTCAGTGACGTAAAACTACTGAAGCATTGAGGCCCAACAGAAATAATGAAAATAGGAACCTTGGGAAATAGGAGGATGGGGTATCCTCCAGAATGAACCACAAACCTGGAACGTGACAGAATCTCAGGACTCAAAGAGAGGGACCTTCAATGAAATGCCTGACACTAGGGAGAGGGAACTTATCGAGCCCACTTCCAGCAGGAAAACAGGAAGTCAAGTGACAGATGGGGTTGCCATCTCACAGACACATATCTGACTCATAATTGTTTCTGTTTGAAAGAATTACAGGGATGGGAATGGAGAGAAGCTTGAGGAAAAAAAAGTGCAGTAACAGGCCCAAAGTAGGATCCATCTCAAGTGGAGATCCCAAGACCTAACACTATTACCGAGGCTATGGAGCACTCACAAAAAGGGACCTATCATGCCTCACCTCTGAAAGACCAAACAAGCTCTGAATGATTCTGAGGTAGCTATTTGCACCTAACCAATGGACAGAAGCAGCTGACTCCTGTTGTTGAATAAGTGATGGCTGATAGAAGCTGAGTAGATTGGCAATCCTGTAGGAGAACCAGCAGTCTCAACTAATCTGGACCCCTGAAATATCTCAAGCACTGGACCATAAAACAGACAGCATATAACAGCTGATATGAGGCCCCCAACACACATACAGTAGAGGACTTCCAGGTCTGTGTTCATCTAGAGATGATACACATAACCCTCAAAAGACTGGAGACCCTAGAGTGTTTATAGGTCAGGTAGGGTGGAGGTAGGGACATCCACATTGAGAGAAGGGGTGGGAAGGAGATATGGGATGTGGAACCGTTGGAGGGTGGATCAGGACAAAGGAAAGAAAATATGGAATGTAAAAAAAAAATTAATTCTTAAAAAATGTATAAAAAGAATATAGATGTAATAAAAAGGAAAAAACAAGGTAAGATAAAGGAATAGCAAACAAATAGGTATGGGAAAAACAAATGGAAGAAAAGTCACCAAAAACAAGCATAAGAAACAAATGTGCATGCAGAGACACACATTCACAAATAATCTATAGAACAAAACTGAGCAACGAGTATCCAATAGACTATGAGAGTTGATGCTATATCAGTACAGGTCCATGTTCTAAAAAGGCTCATGACTGTAGGGATGCTTACTGAGTCTTGGAAGGAAGTAAATATGGGATCAAATGCTTATGTATAATCTCAGAAACTACATTATTTAACAGGTACATACGTTGTGTTGGTAAAGGAGTTTGATAAAAAGTGATAGAATATTATGACTAAGCTACATGTATTATGTTTGCATGCCTCTACATTGTGATATAAATATTTCACACCTTCTAAGAGACTGGATTTTCTGCTGGAACATTGGACAAGAGTTAACACACTTGAGGTCACTAATTACATAAGAGACTATAAAGCAGTGTTTGTTTGCCCAATGTTGGTGATTTGCATTTGATAGATCCAATTCCTATTACACATTATTCCCAACAATTTCAAAAAAGTTCTGGTCATTCAGGATCCAGTGATACTTTTATCATGCACAAACATGTTTTTCCCTTTTTTGTTTTATTGAATAAGAAACGTCAATGGAGGTGGTAACTGGTGAAAGATTCAGAAGGTGTGAAGAATTTTGTTTATTGAAACATCATCACCTTACTCATAGATGGATATTTACAAAGGTGACAAAGGCACTATAGGACTGTGAGGAAGAGGAAATAAATAGACATTCAAAATTTTAATTTCTGCGCAAGACTAAGGATTAATCTTTCTGTCATCTCAGTATCGGCACAGCTTCCTGTTCCTCCAGTGTTTCTGACACACTCAGGATGTGGTTGTAACACTGTGTCTTGCACAGAAATAGTCTGCAGAGTCCTCAGATGTCAGGCTGTTGAGCTGCATGTAGGCTGTGCTGGAGGATTTCTCTGCAGTCAGAGTGGCCTTGCCCTTGAACTTCTCATTGTAGACAGTACCACCACTTCCAGGATCAATAGCTCCAATCCATTCTAGACCCTGTCCAGGCCTCTGCTTCACCCAGTCCATACAGTAGCTGGTGAAGGTGTAGCCAGAAGCCTTGCAGGACATCTTCACTGAGGCCCCAGGCTTCACCAGCTCAGCCCCAGACTGCTGCAGCTGGACCTGGGAGTGGACACCTGTGGGGAGAAAGACATGGTGGATGTCATTGTCACCTCAGGCCCCGTATCCTCTGCAGATTTGGAAATGGTGAGTCCCTTACCTGCAGTTGCTGACAGGAGGAAGAGAAAGATCCAGTTCCATCCCATGGTTAGAGTCAGTGTGTTCAGGGACTTTGGAGAGGACAGTGGTAATAGGTTGTTTTCAGGGTGTGGACATCCCTGTATTTACTGCCATAAACTCGGGTGATTCGCATGTTCATGAGCAGTGCATTTCTTAGTTAAGAACCTATCCATCCAGAGAAGAACTGGAGAGGAAA
>NW_018392330.1:0-1557 GCF_900095145.1 Mus pahari | reverse complement strand
TACCTCCCTTCCTTATTGTAAGTTTTTAATTGCTACATTATTCTTAGTTATGATAGCTGGATACACCTGCACCAAATGGGACATATTAACCTCAGAAAATTACTTATTTACTTCAATTCTTAAAGATTTAACTGATGTCACTAAGCTTACCAGTAGACATATCTAACTATTCAGTCATTTCATGGTCTCTCAAGTGGTAATTTTCGAATGGTGTGATTTCTGTGCATCTGTGCTGGTAAATCTAGGTACTGAGAGTTCATGTGTGGTCTAAGAACAGTTAAATTCCTGGAGATAAAATTTCATGTCCTTTAACCCCATCCTCTGAATCTTACATTCTTTTTCATGTTTTATGAAGGTCTTTGATTCTTGGGTGAGTGGCAGGTTTTAATGAATCACCTGTTGCTGAATACTCTGCCAATCTTTCTCAACACTATAATGACTCATGAATGTCTGCATCAATCATTACAGAGAGCACAATGAGCCTCTGGGATCAAGGCTCAGACAATATACTGGGTATGAACATAAATATTTATAATGCAGTTTGACAACATGATCATTAGCAGTACAACTGAGGTCTGCTAGGCCCTGTACCTTCTCTAAACATGGTTTTTAACCACCCTTACCTGGAATGAAAACATTCCTATGAAAATTGGCCAAAAAATATATAAATAAAAATATTGTGTTGCTACCCATCAATAACTCTCTCACAAATCTACTCAAATGACTCCACATCTTATTGTAGAGATGCTCAGACATTCACTTTATCCACAGAAAGATATTCATAATATTTAACAGAATATAGAGGAAGGAATCATCCCAAATTTCTAATAAAACATAAATAAAGAAGGACAAATTTGTACATATAGAAAAGTGAATATTGCTCAATGATAAAAAAAATTTGAACTATCTGATCTATAAATATATGGAACTGGAAATTATATACCAAATATTTCACCCATGTCCATGAGGCAAGTGCTGCATGTTCTCATTCATAAGTGTTCCAAGATTTCAATATTGTGTTTGGTGTATTTAATTGTAGAGGCTAAGATACTTGAATTGGGACTTTAGAGTATGAGGAATTTACAAAGATGATAGAGTAAAAGGGAGATAAAAACTGAGAGTAAAACGTTTAAAATTAAGCAGATCATAAGAGCCAGAGTGGTTGTAGGGCTCCAAGGAAAGAGTGTCTTCCAGTCACAACTGGAGTCATACACATAAGAATTCACAGACACTATGACTGCAGGCATAGAGCCTGAAACAAGTCAACACAGATAAAATCCCCAAGTTGGGAAAAGGAAATGGATACAGAATCTCAGCCCTAAATGAGAAGAATTGTGACTGACACTAACATGTAAATGAATAATTAGTGTTCTCCAGTGCAGTCTCATGGGGGATGTTAAGCACAGTTAATCATGAGAACATGCTTAACAATTGATAGCCAAAAAAGAAAAAGGAAAGAAAAAGAAAAGAACTCAATGAAATTTTCACAAACTTTTTTTCTAATATTGCCTTCTTAAACTCCTTTTATCTCACTTAGGTTTTGTCTATATATCATAG
>NW_018392329.1:5782-6547 GCF_900095145.1 Mus pahari | reverse complement strand
TTACTGGTAAGATCTACCGCAAAACTCAGTCTAGTTCTCTAGCAAGTACCATCCATATTCAGAGAAAGTAAATCTCAATTGCTCCACCTCTAGACATAGAAANNNTANGAGAGATAATCAAGCATTCCTCCAAGGTTCTTACTTCCCTGACTTCACCCCTAATGAATAATACTAACTTGTCATTCTGCCTGTTGCTTCAGACCTTGACTTCAGCCTATCAGCTCCTTAATGTTACCAGACCTGGGCACTTTAAAGATTGCTGGCTATGTGTACCTCCCAGAACTAGTTCGCAAGTGTCAGTTACATCTTCTCCACTGATGCTATGAAGTAACCTTACCTCGTCCTTCGTTAGCTGCCCTAACTCCAGTGCTGCTATGACCCCATACCTCACCTCTGTTCCTCTCTTTGGTGTAAACTGTGCTTACTATCCAAAAGCAGATTGATTCTTTGGCAGGCGTGATGCTTCAAAACTGGCGAGGACTAGACCTCTTGACAAAGAAGGTGGCCTTTGCCTATTCCTACAAGAAGAATGCTGCTTCTACGTCAACCAATCNNGGATAGTAAAAAATAAAATCCAGGAGCTACAGGCAGACATAAGAGACTTCAGAAACCATGAGACTTCTGGTTCTGGTACCTTTGAAAACCCCATATGGAAGTGGATCCTTCCACTCATANCACCTTTCTTNGTCACCTTCCTGGCATTATTATTNNCTCCTTGTTTTATCAATCTTATCTCTACCTTCCTTCAGAGACAAGTACAAAAAA
>NW_018392329.1:0-5502 GCF_900095145.1 Mus pahari | reverse complement strand
CAATCCACTTGGCTCAGTTCCCGCCCTCACTGGTGCGATGTCATTTTCTGTATAAGAGAGGAAGCCAACCCCTCCTCTCTCTCTCTCTGCTCTTCTCTACCCTTCTACCCGCTTCGCTGCTCCCCCACTCCCACATAATAAACCTCTCCCACATGGAACACCTTGGCCTGGTCTGCTGCTTGGTTTATCTGCCCAAAATATAAAACTTGTAATATGACTTGGCTAGATCCAGTGGTGTAAAGGCGGTGGTCTGCCTCATTGTAGTTTTCAAGAAAATAAAAAAGAACAAATAAAACACAAGAACAGAAGCATGAAAACAAGCCTAAAGGGATCCAGGAAAGGAAGTTGATGGCAGTCCATCCTAAAAAAAAAATGTGAACTAGGAGGCTTCTGCCAGTCTCCATCAAAGCTTATGGTGTTCTTTAACTCCAATTAAAAGGTGTTCAGAGAAGGCAAATAAAATCTAGAGTAAGCTTCGCAGGTTAGGAAGAACCTGTTAGCTTCCACCAGAACCTAGGTAGGAATGGAACTCTATCTTCAACTTATGGAAGCTAGGGAGTGTCCTTTGGGAACACACACCCATCCCCTGGCCCCTAGCCAGGAGGGAACTGGTGGTAAATCTGCAATATCTCCATTGGCCTCCAGGTTGTGGAGAAAAAAGAAAAGAAATCACCCCACACTGAACAAGATATAAGACCACTCAAAACATGACAATGACAAGACACACACAACCCACAGAAGCCAGTCCCAATCCTCTGATCAGTTGAACATGAATTGCTCTTCAGAAAATACTCTACAGCTGACTCAAGTGGGGCCCCAGCATTTCCCAGCCACTATAGCAAATATAAGGGTGTGAAAATTGCTGAAGAAAGACCCCAGACTCAGATTTATTCTTCAGAAACAACTGTCATGCAGTGTGGAGCAATGGGCTACGTGCAGACAGCCTGCCTTCCAGTCAAGGCTAGATCTTAAACCCCAGGACCCAGTAGTGAAAATTCACTTGCATGGGACAGAAGGAGTTTGTTCATATCTTCTTGAACCTGTCTGAGTTACCACCCCCACAACCCCCACAGGAGAGCCATGGCAATTAGCCATGTAGGAACAGCACCAAGCCCCCCCCCATACACATACAAATGCAATCAAGACTTCCCCCAAATTCTCAGTCCAAGCTAATGAGAGGGGCTTGCTTTTACACCCTAAATCACCTCCAGAACTGTATATAGAGAGGGCCATGCAGGGAATTAAAGGTACATGAGAAACATTCCTTTGTCTTAGCCCTTTGTTCCAAGAGCTGTAACACTTGGGAAGAGATCTTCTCTCCCTAAGAATTGCCAGGGCCCACCGGCTGCATTCCTCACTGGATTGTTGGCTTTTCATCAAACCAGCCTAACCCAGCTGAGTTCAGAAAGGCTCAGACCTGGAAGGCATGGCAGAGGCTTTGTCTCCCTGCCTGCACTCACTTTTCTTCCCACTGCGGCCTTTCCTCCTGGCCTGGGTAGAGATCCCCATGGAAAACCTCTGGCACCCAGACCCACAATGCAGGGGCCAACCATTATCTAAAATGGTGACCCCAGATAAAGGCATGAAGGCCTTCTTATAGGGAAGCAGAGGAGCTCTATAGAAGAATTAGGTATCTGGAATTTGATTTGTGGGTGCTGCTGTCTCACAGACATTAAGAGGTGTGCATTCCTATGTCATGAATGATGAAATAGAGCTATCCAGCCTACATGACCCATTCTAAGATAAGATATTTCCACATTTTTGTGATTATTGTCAAGCTGTTCCTTTGTAGGGGGTTTTATGATTTGTTCTTGATTTGTCTGTTCTTAGAGATGATGTTTTATGACTTATTTTCTGGGATTTATGGTCTATTGCTGGAGTCTATGACTTATGACCATTTTTTAAATCAGGCCTGATAAATGAGAACAAATTGGGTCCTTAAATGGAGAAAAGTGGGGTTTCTGTTACCCTTTCACATTTTAATTTTTATTTCTATTTTTCATTAAAATGCACAGTAAAAGATAAATATAATTAATCATCCTCAAAGTCCTTCTGAATTCCAGGAAGACTTAGTTTTGATTTATTTGAGAAGGAGTTTCCCGGTATAGCCTTGATAAATAAAATACAACAGAGATTAAATGAATAGATAAAAGTAAATATAAACATAAATAGAATTAATTTTCCTGGAAATACTTCTGTAGATCAGGGATACTGAACTCAGAGATTAGATCCTACATTGGATATGTGCTCTACTGCATTGATTTCAGTGATCCTCTTTCTCTTTTCTCTCTCTGACACACAAACACACACTTGTTTCTTTGCTTGCTTAAGACAGTTAAATTTTGGGGTTGTCTCAAGACCTCTAGTTGCAGCTTTTCCTATTAAGGTCTTATCAGGTAAATGAGGTCTAACATCAACTGTATATCTAATTCACTCATCTATTGATACTGAACTTGCCCACAATGACCTGATAACATCCTTGCATTCAGCATGCATTTTCAAAAGCTAAGGAATTGAATACTGTCTTTCTTGATATATTTCTTTCCCCAGTAGAAGTCAAAATTTGCAAAAAATCAAGGAATGGTTCCTTTGGATTTGCATGAACTGGGAAAATGGTTCAAACCATTTTCCTGTTTCTGTGACCTTAAATATAGGTATTTAAGCTTTCCAAGTGACTCATGCCAAGGTTTCTACATCATATTCAGTCTATGCCTCTATCTCAGCAAAGCAACATTCACCATGCAGCAATCTTTAGAAATAATTATTTTGTCATGCTATCTCCTCCATCTATATAGTCCACCATGGTAACCATTATAATTGAGATGCAAGTTCTAGTATTGCTTTTGTCATATCCTTCCAGTCTTGGGGGATTGTTCTGTTGTTAATAGCCCAAGAAGTCAGCTTTGTTTAATAAACAACAAATTCATTCCAAAATTAGTGATACAGTATCCAAAATTAGTGATAAGGTTTCTCAGTTCCAGAACAATCATGGGATGCCTTTGGAATTCCTGATAAACCTGTGGATGATCATAGTCTGGTTGTCTATGTTATACTAACCAGATTAACTAAAGTTTGTTTTCTAACAACTTTTGATTGGCTTTCTCTAATTTTATCTTCTGTCTCTACCTGAGTATTATCCATAATTGATATTTTAAGTTCCTCCTTTCCCCTAAGTTCCAGTAGTCTCTGTACAAGATTCGATTTCCACATTGTAATATTTCTTTATAATTCTGATATTCTTCTGCCTGTTTTATTTTGGTTAATTAATTTTAAAAGGTTCTCCTCCAAGTCTTGCTTCCAATTCTTATTATTTTCTCTCTGTCATTCAGTTAGCTCTGTGGACTGTTTGTCACCTTTTCTTCTTGCATCTTTTCCACCTCTTGTTTGTAACCTTCATTCTCCTCTGTCAGGGACCAGGTTGAGAAAACCCAGGCATCTTACACCCAGGGCATCCCACAGCCCAGGTGTTTTCACAATATGTAGCTAAGAATCACATAGCTCTTTGTCAAGAGCCCTTCCCCCTCTCCCTCTGCAAGGCCACTCCTGGGAACCAGCAAGACCTAAACAGACATCAAGGACTGANGGAATCTTCTCACATTCCAGAGCTGCCCAGAGCTGTCACCTTGAACTGTCAGGAGGATCTGGACCCCGAGATAGGCTCTTAGATAAGCCACCCTATGTCCCAGAGCAGTGGCAATTTGTATTAGACTTGCAAATAACTCTTCCCAATTATTTCTCTCACTGTATACCTTTGATCACCCCTCTCCAAATTGTATATAACCTGAGCATCCCCCCTTAGTAAAAGAGACTATGACAAACATGCATGGTCTACCTCTCTTTCTTTATTCCCATTTCTCTCTAGGTTTGTGATCCCCTTCAAAGACCATGGAATAAAATGTCCCACGGGCTGGGGCAGCTGGCGCCCACGTGGAGCTTGAAGGTTCGGATCACTTGCCAGACAGACAGAGACAGGAGCCTAGCTCCAACCAAAGAACAGTCGCAACTTTAAGTAAAGAACAAGAAAAAAAAGAGAAGAAGAAGAAAAAAAGAAGAAGAAAAGGAAGAAGTGAAATGTGAGTAAGATTTCATAAGGGAATCGTTCTTTTTGGCCACAAGAAAAAAGATTCCCCCATAGTTTAGTAGATTCAGAGGTGAAGCTTGAGAATAAAACTTCCTCCGTAGTTTAGCACACTTATAGAGGGGAATCTTGTGGATAAGAATTCCTCCTTAGGATAGTAAAATTAAGTTGTCTCTGTCTTTATTAAGAAATGGGTAAAAATCTATCAAAAGAGGCTATCTTTATTAGAGACCTGAAGATCGCTCTCAGAGAGAGGGGAGTGACTGTTAAGAAAAAAAGATTTGGTAAAATTCTTCACTTTTATAGATCAGACCTGTCCATGGTTTATCATAGATGGGGCAGAAATTCACCGCAAGAAATGGCAAAGAGTAGGTAGAGAGCTGAATGATAGAATAACTACGTATGGTCCAAATGCTGTCCCTGTTACTGTCTTTTCTTATTGGGGACTAATTCCTGACTTAATTGAAAGTGCAGCTGAAGATTGTGACAAAAGACAGCTGCAGAATACTGCCTCCACCCACTTTTGCGAGAGGCCTCAGAAGAGGCACTCACTCCCAAGAAACAGGGTCCCTTGCGCCCCATCTTCAGTAATTATAGATGTGCCCTGCCGGAACCGCAGTTGATTCCCCTTTATCCCCCTCTTTCAGAGGATCTGCTCCCTGACCAGATTCCACTAATTAATCCTGTCTTTAAAAAACCTGCTTCCAAAACTTTGGGAGCTGAGATTGTGGAGGAGATTAAAGAGGAGGAGGAGGCAGCGGTTCCCCAATGGAGGCAGCTTTCCCTGTCACAAGCCTGACTGGCCAACACTCCCCTCTGCTCCCATCTCGGGGCTCCCTCCCTACCAGCCTGTGAGCCTGCCACCTTCCTGGGCTCTCTTAAAGGGACAGTACGTGCTGCAGCCTCAGGCGGCTCTTCCACACCCTTGGTGGTGCTGAACGTTCCCAGTGTTACTGCCCCCAGGCCCAAAGCTTTGGCTTTTCCGGTAATTACTCTGCCTAGAGTAATAGACACAGTGCCTGATGATGCTCCCCCTCCCCCCCTAGGGTTGGATTTTTTTGCGCAGAGCCTAGCAGCCAGCTTAGAATGAGAAAGAAAGAGATTCAGAGGCCTCAATAAAACGGCAGGTCTCTGCCTTGATATAGCCCTTTAGCCACTAGATGTCTCAAGCAGTTTTACCTGGCAGTTTGCACAGACTTTACCAGTGAGCCATTGTGGTGCAATGGTAGCGTACCTGATTCCAGATCAGGAGGTTGCATGTTCAAGTCTCTTCTGAGAAAATTTATGTTTACTTTCCTCATTTGTTTTTGGGCTTTAAATTGTTTCATAATAAAGTTCTTTCACAAAAGGTTCATTTAAGGAGAGATTCCTTATAGACTTTTAATAATTTTCAATGCTTGTTAGGAGATATTAATTGGCTCCGC
>NW_018392328.1:0-7218 GCF_900095145.1 Mus pahari | reverse complement strand
TTGTTCTCCTGTATTTCTTTGAGTGAGTTATTAACATCCTTCTTCAAATTTTCTACCACCATCATGAGATATGATTTTAAATCCACATCTTGCTTTTCTGGTGTGTTGGGGTATCCAGGACTCACTGTGGTGGGTGTACTGGGTTCTGATGATGCCCAGTTTTCTTGGTTTCTGTTAGTAAGACTCTTAAGTTTGCCTTTTGCCACCTGGAAATCTCTGGTGTTAATGTTTATGCTGTCTCTGTCTGGAGTTTGTTCCTCCTGTGATTCTGTTAGACTCTGTCAGCACTCCTGGGAATCCAACTCTCCCCTGTGTCCCATGGTCAGAGCACTCTCTGCAGGCAAGCTCTCCTCTCATAAGGCAGGTGTCCATAAGTCTGGAGCTCTGATCCTCCTTCTGAGTCCTGGGGTCAGAGCCCTCCCTGTAGGCCTACTTTCCTCCCCTGATCCCGAGGACCTGCGGTGTGAAGGATCCTCCAGAGCGCTCTGCTGCCTCCACTGGGGTTATGAAGAGATGGCAGGGGTAGCCCAGACCAGACCAGAACCCCTCCTCTGGGCGGGTGGTGTTCCTTTGTCCCTGTTCCTGTTGGCACAAGCCCCTCCTGGATTCTCTGGAGTTGATGTTGCGTTCCAATCACCCATGATCCTGAGGACCTGCCGTGTTGAGATTCCTCCAGTGTGCTCAGCTGCCTTGGCTGGGGTTCAGAAGAGAGATGGCCTCTGATTATTTTCAATGTGGATAGTCTCTCTGCCTTTTAGTTAGTTTGGCTAATGGTTTATCTTTCTTGTTGATTTTTTTCAAAGAACCAGCTCTTGGTTTCATTGATTTTTTTTTTTTTTTGCATTGCTCTCATTGATTCTAATTCATTTCATCCATAAGTTTGATTATGTTTTGACATCAACGCCTCTTGAGTGTATTTGGTTCTTTTTTTTTCTAGAGCTTTCATGAGTACTTTTAAATTGTCAGAGAACTCTCCCATTTCTTTATTGAGTCATTTAGTGCTTTTTTGAATCTCACTCAGATGCAGAAACAAAGTATTCATCTGAGGTGGACAGACAGAGGAAACTGGTAGGAAAGAGATGAGGAGGGAAACTGGGATGAAGATAAGATGTGAGAAGGAGGTGAGGAGAGGGCTGTAATTAGAATGAAAATTGTTGGGAGTGATCTCTGAGACTAGCTGGAGAACTGGGAGAGGGGAGGCAATGGGGAGTCTTTGGGAGTTGAGCCTAGCTGGGATTTTTACCAGTGGGGAATAAGGAGATTGAAGTGGCCATCTCCTGTAACAAGGGAGGCTTCCTGTGGAAGAGGGGAATATCAATCCACCCACAATATCTTCAACCAAAAATTTGTCCTGCTGGTAAAATGCACAGTGAAAAAAATGGAGATGAGACTGAGGGGACGGTCAATCATTGACTGTACTAACTTGAGACCCAGCCCTTGTGTGTGAGAGAGAGAACCATTGACACTTAATGATACTCTGCTATGCTTGCTTTCAGGAGCTTAGTATAACTGTCTCCTGAGAAGCTTCATCCAACAGCAGATGGAAACAAATGCAGGAACCAACAGCCAAAGATCAGGTAGAACTCTGGGAATCTTGTGGAAGAGTTGGTGGAGGGGGTGATAAAATTGAGTAAGCAAGAGGGGTCAAGGGCACGACAAGAAATCTTGCATATTCAACTAACCTGTGCCCATGAGGGCTAACAGAGACTGAATCACCAGCCCAAGAACATGCATGGGCTAAATCTAGGTTCCCTACAAATTTATAGCAGATGTGCAGCTAAGTCTTCATGTGAATCTTTTTTTTCTTTATGTTTTTTTATTAGATATTTTCTTTATTTACATTTCAAATGCTATCCTGAAAGTTGCCTATTCCCCACCCCCACCCCCGCTTCCCTACCCACCCACTCCCACTTCTTGGCCCTGTCATTCCCCTGTGCTGGGTCATATAAAGTTTGCAAGACCAAGGGGCCTCTCTTCCCAATGATGGCCGATTAGGCCATCTTCTGCTACATATGTAGCTAGAGACACGAGCTCAGGGGATACTGGTTAGTTCATATTGTTGTCCCACCTACAGGATTGCATCCCCCTTCAGCTCCTTGGGTACTTTTTCAAGCTCCTCCATTGGGGGCACTGTGTTCCATCCAATAGCTGACTGTGAGCATCCACTTCTGTGTTTGCCAGGCACTGGCATAGCTTCACAAGAGGCCACTATATCAGGGTCCCTTCAGCAGAATCTTGCTGGCATGTGCAATAGTGTCTGGGTTTGGTGGCTGATGATGGGATGGATCCCTGGATGGGGTAGTCTCTGGATAGTCCATCCTTTCATCTTAGCTCTAAATTTTGTCTCTGTACCTATATCCTTTCATGGGTATTTTGTTCCTTATTCTAAGGAGGAATGAAGTATCCACAGGATGGTCTTCCTTCTTGGTTTTCTTATGTTTTTGCAAAATGTATCTTGGGTATTCTAAGTTTATGGGCTAATATTCGCTTATCAGTGAGTGTATATCTAGTGACTTCTTTTGTGAAAAAAATGACTGTTCTCCCTAAAGAACACTGATGGAAAAATTCTGAACAAAATATTTNAAAAACTTGCAAACTGAGTACAGCCATATATTACAGAAATCACCTACCAGTATCAAGTTGCCTTTATTTGAAAGATACACAAATGGCCTAACATGACTAAAAGCTGTTACCTCTGTTTGGCTTTCTCTTCTCTTCCACTGTCACTTTATGTTTTGGCTTTTTTCTGGGTTTTCTTTGTTCTTTTTTTTTTTGGTTTTTTGAGACAGGGTTTCTCTGTATAGCCCTGGCTGTCCTGGAACTCACTTTGTAGACCAGGCTGGCCTCAAACTCAGAAATCTGCCTGCCTCTGCCTCCCGAGTGCTGGGATTAAAGATATGCACCACCACGCCCAGCTCTGGGTTTTCGTTGAAGCTCATACTTTATCCATTCCCACAATGAATGAGACAATATCTTTGGACAAAACAAACAAACAAACAAACAAACAAAAACCTCACAGGATTTCCCTAAAAATTGTTTCCTCTGACTGCCATACCTCCACAGGAATTCCATGACTACAACCTTTCCTATATTGAGCTGCTTATGTCAAGCTTTTTTTTTCTTTATTACACCAATTAATCAAGTATCGAATGTAGTGGGTTTGTGGAAAAGACATTCAAAGACCAGGATTCATGGAGAGTAAATATATACACAGTATAACACATACTCAGTTGCTCACCCTGCTGAAGAATATGAACAAAAGTACTCAGGAAGACAGCCATGACTGTGTTAAGGGTTCCACAAAGTTGGCTTATGGATTATTCCTTTCTAGTTGCTGACCCTTTGAATGAAGCAGTGTAAAGGTAAAATAACTTGGCTAGCTTTTAGTCACCTGAGAAGGCAGTCATTGCCCACCCTAACATGCTTGTGACAAATAAGTGAAAACTGTAGCAAAAAATGTAAGTTTAAATCATCAATATCCACCAACATAGGAGAGAAGGATATCATAAGATCTAAACTGAGGTGGCACAGCCATATCTTCTGGAAACAGTGAGAGACATGAAGCCAGCAAAACTGCTTGACCTATTTCAAGCAAAGCAAAGCTGAATGCTGCAACCACTGTCATGTAATCTCTTACTTTTGGGTTTTGGCGTCTGCTTGTTGCATTCTTGAGGACATTCTGCATTATAATTGATTTGTGTATTTTCATCAGAAAAATCTATGAAAATTCTAAAACTAACTTTATCTGGTCCTACTTGAAAGTTTTCCTTATTCCCTTGAGATGGCTAGATGAGGTCATTAATCCAGGAACAATCTTGAGGTATCTGACCCAGAGCAAACACAAACAGTGCAATTGGTATAGGATTAACACAGATAACTGACAAACCCTGATAGGCCATGACATTAACTTACAGATTCAAGGCCTCCCTTTACATCCCACTTGAAGATCTCTGAAAGCATAGTTTAAAGGTTGAGGGTCTTATAGGTATGGTCCCTAAAGCAATAGAATTCAGTAAATAAGAGAAATTGATGAAAATAAATTTTTCCTACTTATAGTATAAATAGTGAAACATAAAAGAAATTAGATATTACTATTTGCTATTCATTAAAAGAATCATTCAGATAATTTCTGGTTTGCTGGGGTACTTTAAAACTGATAACACCGCTGGCCTAAAAAGAAGCTGTCATATAATACATTTGTTTGATGTGGAAGAGACAATCTTTACTGTTTTTGAATTGGAGGCATAGGACCGATAAAAAAAAAAAAAATGTGTTGTCCTTATATTTTCCAACTGTGGCTGAATTTGTAACCCTGGACATGTAATGAAAAACATCAAACATATAATCTCTACTTCTTGAATACTCATTAGTTTCGCTTTGTTCTCTGAAACCTGTATAAATAAGCTGTCTGATTGCTAGTAAGTCAGAGCTGCAGAAACAATCTAATTGCTAGTCAGTCAGAGATGCGAGATTCCCTGAAATATAATCTCCCCATTCTCTCCCTTGTTTTGCTGATTCTTTGTCTCCTCTGCTCCATTAAAACATCAGCACTCTTCACGTCTCTCTAGTTTGGAGAGGATATTTCATTATTTCTTCGGGAGCACTTGTCTATTCTTTGGTACTGAGTGGATCCATGGCATTATTTTGGACATAGCAGTAGTCTAATACTCTAACCTTCTGAGAGCTTCCATATATATGATTCACACCCATATCCTACTCAGTTGTTCCCTACATGGAACACTTCTCTGCCTCAGAAAACATTGAAAATGACTGGGCATTTCAGAAAATTCCATCAAGGGAGAGTCTTCGGAGCATGAAGAATACCCAGTGAACTGTTTGTCTTTTATTCAAGAAGAACTTTCAGCAGTGCTAACAGGCTGCAAGTACTGCTCTGCATTCAGTACACATTAGGTGTTAAGTGCCCCCACTATGATGCATGCTTAAATACCTGGGTGGTATGTTTTATTTAAAAACAAACCTCTAACCTTGGTTTGGTTCTTTGATTTATGCATGAACATATCATCTTAGAATGCAAAGTTTAGGATGTGAATACCTTTAAGGAAGGCAGCACATTCAACAGGAAGAAGAAGATAAAACTTCAGACATACCCTGAAAATCAATGTGATATTTTATTTTATCTGGAGTACTGTGAGGTGTAGGAAACTTTGTCAGCGAGTCTCCTGGCACATTTTGCAAACACAAGCACACTCATTTATGGACCTGTCTTCAGCCTGCTTGGAAGCTTGCTGGGCATTCAGCTTCCTCTGACATTTCAGTGACCTTATCTCATAGAGGAACATAATCACACCAAAGAGTGACAGAGTGGTTGTCACGAGCCCCATTGGAAACACATTAGTGTTGTGTTTTTTAATCAGGGCTTCTTTCTTAACTGGAAAGGTTGGTGGAAAGTCAAGGGTGGTTTCACCATAGAGATCTACTACATGGTTCCAGGTCACAGAAATAATGGTACAAAGGCTGCTGAGGATCAGAATTAAGACAGAACACTTGTAGCACACTATCTGAATCTCGGGGACTGCGGCTTTGATTATGCTGACCTTAATAGCTGCTGAGCTAAAAATCACAACAACAGGTTTGATCAGCATTGCCAGTAATATCAGGTTCCGTGCACATTGAAATTCAGGTGATATTGTCCAGGTCGAGTTGACAGGGCTGTGTACCAGAATTATGGTCTCATCATCAGGGAAGTTAAATTCCCAATGATAGTAAGCTTCCCAAAGTCCAATATAAACAAGCTGGACAACATTGTTGTCAAATTCCCAGAGGCGCCAGTATTTGCTGTTTGCAAGAATCATTCCAAACCCCAAAGATAATATGCTGCAAAGGAAGCCAGTCACTCTGAAGATCCACTCCTTCACCCCTGCAAATCTGAAGATGAGACAGTACAATTATAGAATCAACCAGGTACAGAAGTGTGGAAAACTGAAAGAGTCATAGAATATAGGTATGAAGTAATCATTCCATGCCCCTGCTATCTTAGTGCTGTATTTAAGTGAGCTATACACATCTTAGGCTTCTGTACACTTGTTAAGTATGAGTAAGAAGACTTGTGATCTGTGATTGTGGCAGGCATCTCCATTGAAGATATTTGGAAAATAATTTCATAGTATCCTTCAAATTTTGCTATGTTGTTTATTATCCATTTCAATACTTAAATTTGTGGTGAAATAAGAGTTTGAAGTACCATTTAAGGTGTTGCTGTTTATCAGGTTTAGGAGTTCTCTGGTGGAATTTTTAGGGTCACTTATATATACTATCATATCATCTGCAAATAGTGATATTTTGAATTTTTCCTTTCAAATTTGTATCCCATTGACCTCATTTTGTTTTCTAATTGCTCTAGCTAGGACTTCAAGTACTATATTTAATAGGTAGGGAGAAAGTGGTTAGCCTTGTCTAGTCCCTGATTTTAGTGGGATTGCTTCAAGTTTCTCTCCATTTAGTTTGATGTTGGCTACTGGTTTGCAGTATATTGCTTATATTATGTTTAGGTATGGGCCTTGAATTCCTGATCTTTCCAAAACTTTTATCATGAATGGGTGTTGGATTTTGTCAAAAGCTTTCTCAGCATCTAAGATGATCATGTGGTTTTTGTCTTTGTGTTTGTTTATATAGTGGATTACGTTGATGGATTTCTGTATATTAAACCATCCCTGCATCCCTGGAATGAAGCCTTCTTGTTTGTGGTGAATGATCATTTTGATGTGTTCTTGGATTTGGTTTTGGAGAATTTATTCAGTATTTTTGCATCTGTGTTCATAAGGGAAATTGGTCTGAAGTTCTCTTTCTTTGTTGGGTCTTTATGTGGTTTAGGTATCAGAGTAATTGTGGCTTCCTAGAATGAATTGGATAGAGTACCTTCTGTTTCTATTTTGTGGAATAGTTTGAGTAGAATTGGAATTAGGTCTTCCTTGAAGGTATGATAGAACTCTGCACTAAACCTATTTGGTCCTGGGCTTTTTTTGGTTGGGAGACTATTAATGAATGCTTCTATATCTTTAGGGGATATGGATTGTTTAGATCATTAATTTGATCCTGATTTAACTTTGGTACCTGGTATCTGTCTAGGAAGCTGTCTGTTTCATCCAGGTTTTCCAGTTTTGTTGAGTATAGCCCTTTGTAGTAGGATATGATAATGCTTTGGATTTCCTCATGGTCTGTTGTTATGGCTCCCTTTTCATTTCTGATTTTGTTAATTAG
>NW_018392327.1:3719-8690 GCF_900095145.1 Mus pahari | reverse complement strand
GTACCTAAATCTCAGCCCAGTTTGAGCCTCTCAGACCAAGTTGCACTGCCTTCAGGGGACAAGGCTGTGCTGTTTCTTAGGGAGAAGCCTTCTGCAATGCACCCTGTTACAAGGAGGGCGGGGAAAGCTTTCTGGTTTCCTAAGGCCAGAGGAAGGTCAGAAAAGAAGAAGCAGCAGGGACTGATGGGTTGGTACAAAAGACATGATTGAGAACAGGGGCAGTAATGATGGAAATGAATGGAACTCTGACAATAAACATTGACATCTGTGTTCTCACTTATCCAGGACATAGCCACGGAATATCCACAAATTATTTTGACNCATGCAGTAAACTTTTTAAAAATTATTTTTATGTGAAGTAATGTATTTTGAAAACAAAGTGAAATAAAGATAAGTTTTGTTTCCATAAGCTTGACATTGCTCACATCAATTACTCAGTATATAAATCATAGATGTATAATGTTGTAGAAGCTTGGAAAGGCACTTTGAGGTTTTACCCTTACTCTAAATATTATTTTTAACTTCTGTAGAATAATATTTTAATACAAAATAGATTTTTCACTTTTACAATACATCCTGACTACAGTTTCTACTCCATACAATCCAAACAGCTCAACTCACACATCCCCTCTGTTTGATCTACTCGCCATCTGATTCTTTTTCCAAAAAGTGCATATTTTCAAGGACAGCTACAAGCAAACATTACAAAATGCAGTACAATAACACAAGGCAAACATCTCAAAGGTCGAGGCTGGACAAGGGAAACCAATAGGAGAAGAAGANTCACAAGTGCAGGACAGAGATTCAGAGACACTTTTCTGAGGAACCACCAGACTGATTTCCAGAGTGATTGTATCAATTTGCAATCCCAGCAGCAATGGAGGAGCATTCCTCTTTCCCCATGTCATTGCCAGTACTTGCTATCACCTGAGATTTTAATCTTAGACACTCTGACTGTTGTGGAGTATCAGGGTTGTTACAATTTGCATTTCCCTGATATCTAAGAATGTTGAACGTCTTTAGGTGCTTCTCAGGCATTCCTGTTTCCTCCATTGAAAATTCTCTATTTAGCTCTGTTACCCATTTTTAATAGGTGTCTTAGTCAGGGTTTCTATTCCTGCACAACATCATGACCAAGAAGTAAGTTGGGGAGGAAAGGGTTTATTCCGCTTACATTTCCATACTGCTGTTGATCACCAAAAGATTCAGGACTGGAACTCAAGCAGGTCAGGAAGCAGGAGCTGATGCAGAGGTCATGGAGGGATGTTCTTTACTGGCTTGCNTCCCCTGGCTTGCTCAGNCTGCTTTCTTATAGAATCCAAGACTACCAGCCCAGAGATGGTCCCACCCACAAGGGGCCTCTCCCACTTGATCTCTAATTGAGGAAATGCCCCACAGCTGGATCTCATGGGGGCATTTCCCCAACTAAAGCTCCTTTCTCTGTGATAACTCCAGCTGTGTCAACTTGATACAAAGCTAGCCAGTACAATAGGATTATTTGTTTCGCTGGTCTCTAACTATTGGAGTTAATTGTATTTATTGGATATTACCCCTCCATCAGATGTAGGATTGGTAAAGAACTTTTCCTGGTCTGTTGGTTGCCATTTTGCTCTTCAAAATGTCCATTACTTACAGAACATTTGCAATTTTACGAGGTCTCTTTTGTTGATTCTTGAACTCAAAGCAATGGTGTTCGGTTCAGGAAAATCTCCCCTGTGAATTGTGCTCATGGCTATTCCCCACTTTCTCTTCTAATAGAATCAGTACATCTCATTTTATTTGGAGGTTCCTGATCAACTTGGACTTGAGCTTTGTACAAGGAGATAAGAATGGATCTATTTGCATTTCTTCTTCATGTTGACCACCAGATGAACCAACACCATTTATTGAAAATGATGTTTATTTTCCACTGGATAATTTTAGCTCCTTTGTCAGAGATCAAGTGACCAAATGTGTGTGGATTCATTGCTGGGTCTTCAATTCTATTACAGTGATCTATGTGCTTATCAATGTACCAATGCCATAGTGTTTTTTATCACTGCAGTAAAGCTTAAAGAATGGATACAGAAAATATGGCACATTTACACAGTGGAATACTATCAGTTACTAAAAACAAAAATGTCATGAAATATTAGGCAAATAGATGGAACTAGAAAGTATCATCCTGAGTGAGGTAACTCAGTCACAGAAGTACACACATGGTAAGCACTCACTGATAAGTGGATGGTAGCCGAAATTTTCAGAATACAATTTGCAGACCATATGAAGCTCAAGAAGAAAGAAGACCTAAGTGTGAATGCTTCAATGATTCTTAGATGGGGGAACAAAATACTCACAGGAGGAAGTATAGAGGCAAAGTGTGGAGCAGAGACTGAAGGCCATCCAGAGACTGCTGCTCCTGGGGATCCAGTCCATACACAGTCACCAAACCCAGACCCTATTGCAGATGGTGGAAAGTGCTTGTTGACAGGAGCCTGATATGGCTGTCTCCTGAATGGCTCTTCCAGAACCTGGCAAATAGAGAAGATGCTCAAGTCATCCACTGGACTTAGCACTGGGTCCCAGATGGGGGAGTATGAGAAGGGACTTAAGGAGCTCAAGGAGTTTGCAGCCCCATGATGAGAACAACAGTGTCAACTGCCAGACCTCCCCCCCCCAGAGCTCGCAGGGAATGGACCACCCACCAAATAGTACACATGTAAGGACACATGGCCTATGTGGCAGAGGATGGCCTTGTTGGACATCAGTGGGAGGAGAGGATTTGGGACCTGAGGGAGTTTGTTACCCCAGTATAGTGGAATACCAGGGCAGGGAAACGAGAATGGGTGGATGAGTGGCAGAGCATTCTCACAAATGCTGGGGAGGGGTCCATGGTTTATGGCTTTACTGAGGAGAGAACTGGAAAGGGGATAACATTTATAATGTAAATTTAAAAAATATTGAATACATGGAGAAAATGACATCTTATATCCTCTCCCACAGTTAGGAGTCTCACAAAACCACCAAGCAAACATGCATAACATGTAGAGGAATTTTAATCCAGCAACATGTCTGCTCTGCCAAGGGATCACACCCAAAGACCTTGTAGTTCTCTGTGGTCTTGCTGAAATTCATACATTTAATCCCACTTGATGTAATGCAGACACAATTACTATATACCTTTAATCTCACACCATGAGGGTAAAGTTATTTTGTAGAAGGAAGTAGCCATGTTTGAAAGTGAAGTTCTACTTAGGAGCAGACAAAAAAATCAGAAAGATTTGAAAGAATGAAAGAGAGATAGGATAGGCCCAACAGTCAGACAATGAAAAGAGAGGCTTCTTCAGAGAGACCAGTGTGCGAGGGAGGTTTACAGGGACAAGTTGGAGGTGGAGAGATAACAAACCACAGAGTAAGAAGAAGGCCAGTGATTAGAACAGATTTCCAGGGTTAGTTTGAGGTCAAGCAGATGAATTAAGACAGAAGCCAAGAGAAACCAGTTTGAGTCATTAAGAATGGAGAGAAACTTAGACCAGAATAGCTGAGTTATACCACACAGTGAAAACACACACACACAAACACATACAAATGTATGTATATAAGTATGTATGTATGCATGAATGTATGTATGCATGTATGTATGTGTTAAATCTCCATATGTATATGTTAAATATGTTTGGGTCATAACTTCTGTTAGTTTCACTGTGTCTCTGTTTAATTTATACTTGGAGATTAGGAACTGTCAGAGTTTAGATCAAGAGGGGAATAATGACATGACTATAAAAGAAGATTAAGAAAATAATTTAGGTGGGATTATGAGTTTGTGGTGTTGATAACCATGTGCATGATGGTGTATGGGCCGGGCTAGCCTGCTGTATGTTCTGTACTTGGGTCTCAACCGGCATGGAGCAGGACAATGAGCAGCAGGTTATGCACCAGCCTCCCATGGATAATGAGATGTTGGTTCCAGTGTTGAATAAGCCTGTGTCTTCTATGGAAACAGTGGAATTCATCAGCCACCAGCCACTTAATAATATGGCATCAGCTGAGGAGTTCAGGAGCAATGAGAGCGAATGGGAGTCACAGCTCATTAGGTCAATACCTGAGCATAGTGCAAGGTGCCCCTCCCAGCTGACTCCTATACCTTCCCAGAATTATTGTCACAGATTGATTGGGAGGTGATCCTGTTGATGCCACTCAGAAGAACAGGTACTCAGGGAGTGAGCATTTCCTTCAGTGAGAATCTTATGTCTCACAGTGGCCTGCAAAGTTCCCATGGAATCTCAGTGATGGCCCAAAGCAGTGCCTCAGCCATGACTTATTCTGTACCTCCAACATTACCAACGACCACAGACTCTTTAAAACATGGAAAATTGTTGGTCCCAGGGAAATTGGTCTGAAGTTCTCTTTATTTGTTGGATCTTGGTGTGGTTTAGGTATCAGAGTAATTGTAGCTACATAGAACAAATTGGGTAGAGTACCTTTTGTTTCTATTTTGTGGAATAGTTTGAGGAGAGTTCGAATTAGGTCTTCTTTGAAGGTCTGATAGAACTCTGCACTAAACCCATCAGGTCCTGGGCTTTTTTTGGTTGGGAGACTATTAATGACTGCTTCTATTTCCTTAGGGGAAATGGGACTGTTAAGATCTTTNNTCTGATCCTGATTTAACTTTGGTACCTGTTATCTGTCTAGGAAGTTGTCCATTTCATCCAGGTTTTCCAGTTTTGTTGAGTATAGCCTATTATACTAAGATCTGATGATGTTTTGGAATTCCTCAGGATCTGTTGTTATGTCTCCCTTTTCATTTCTGATTTTGTTGATTAGGATACTGTCCCTGTGCCCTCTGGTTAGTCTGGTTAAGGGTTTATCTATCTTGTTGATTTTCTCAAAGAATCAGCTCCTGATTTGGTTGATTCTTTGAGTAGTTCTTTTTGTTTCCACTTGGTTGATTTCAGCCCAAGTTTGATTATTTCCTGCCATCTACATCTCTTG
>NW_018392327.1:0-1150 GCF_900095145.1 Mus pahari | reverse complement strand
TATTTGCTGGCCCTTTAAGTTGAAAATCTTCATTCTCATCTACTCCTATTATCAGTAGGTTTGGTCTTCTCATTTTGTCCTGGATTTCCTGGATGTTTTGAGTTAGGATCTTTTTGCATTTTTCATTTTGCATTTTCTTTGACTGTTGTGCCCATGTTCCCTATGGAATCTTCTGCAGCTGAGATTCTCACTTCCATCTCTTGTATTCTGTTGCTGATGATCACATCTATGGTTCCTGATTTCTTTCCTAGGGTTTCTATCTCCAGAGTTGTCTCCCTTTGGGTTTCCTTTATTGTTTCTACTTACATTTTGAGATCCTTAATGATTTTGTTCAATTCTATCCGCTGTTTGCTTGTGTTTTCCTGTAATTCTTTTTTTCCCATTTTTTGTTAGATATTTTCTTTATTTACATTTCACATGCTATCCTGAAAGTTCCCTATACCCTCCACAACCCCTGCTTCCCTACCCACCCACTCCCCATTCTTGGCCCTGGTGTTCCCCTGTACTGGGGAATATAAAGTTTGCAAGACCAAAGGACCTCTCTTCCCAATGATGGCCGACTGCTGGGGTTATGAATAGATATGGTAGGGTTGGCCCAGACAGGACAGAAACCCTTCCTCTGGGCGGGTAGTGTTCCTTTGTCCCTGTTCCTGCTAGCACAAGCCCCTCCTGGATTCTCTGGAGTTGGTTTTGCTTTCCACTCACCTGTGATCCCAAGGACCTGTGGTATGGAGATTCCTCCAGAGTGATCAGCTGCCTCCACTGGGGTTCAGAAGAGAGATCTCATTTACATTTCAAATACTATTCCCAAAGTCCCCTATACCCTCCTCACTCCAGTTCCCCTCCCCACCCAGTCCCAATTCTTGGCCCTGGTGTTCCCCTGTACTGGGGCATATAAATTATGCAAGAGCAAGGGCCTCTCCTTGGGCCTCTCCTCTTCCTGNGAAGGCATCTCTATTTTGGATTTCTCTGAGCACAAACCTGGCAATCTGGCTGAGATGCTCTGTGCTCCAGGCTGTACAGGAAAGCTCGTTTTTAAACTACCTTTTCTAGGTCAGGTGGAAGCATTCCCACCTGGACTGAATCTGCTCAGACAGAGAGTAACTACAAAGCTCCCTCGGGATTCTGGCCCATAATGTGGCCTCCCCAT
>NW_018392326.1:73835-76068 GCF_900095145.1 Mus pahari | reverse complement strand
GACTATATGGCAGCTGCTTCCAATGGTAAGGGGCAGGTGATTGAACAGCTGGAGCTAGTATGGTGAGTCCTCCCTGGGAGTGGGTGTGAACTGCGAACAGCAGCTCCACAGGGCCACATGTGAGGTTGTGGTCTTAGCTGCTCCCTGAGAGAGCCTGGAGGTGACCTCTGAATAACTTTGCTCTAGGGTTGCTTTTGCACAAGTATTTGGAGCATGGGTTTGTGTGTTTAAACATTCTTGGTAAGATTGCAAACACAGAAATGCCTAGTTTCTACAGTATCTTCTTAAAGTTTAGAACTTTGTTTTAACATTGTTATGTGAGATATATTTGGAGTTAATATGAAAAAGTTGTAAACATCACCTCTTGTCTTGGGTAGCAGTCCAATATTAAGCTGTGCAGCACTGTTTTAAAAAGACTCCTTAAGTTTTTCCCAGTGTGTAATACTGTCTGCTGACTTCATATATGTCATCCCCGTCTCCTCCTGGACATAGTGTAATTATAAAAGATGATATTCTCTCTTTTTTAACTTCCTTAACTTTTCGTTCGTTCATCCGTTTGTTTGTTCTTTCTTTCATTTGTTCTTTTTTTAACTTTATTTTATTTTTCACTGGATATTTTCTCCATTTACATTTCAAATATTATCCCCTTTCCTGTTTACCTTCCCACCACTCCCACCCCCTGAAACCCTCTACGCCATCTACCCAGCATCCTCTACACTGGCACCTTGAGCCTTCAGAAGAACGAGCACTTTTCTTCCCATTGATGCCAAATAAGACCATCCTCTGCTACCTATGGGACTGGAGCCATGGGTTTCTCCATGTTTATGCTCTGGGGAGTCTGGTTGGTTGACACTGCTGTTCCTCACATGGGGCTGCAAAGCCCTTTAGCTCCTTTAGTCTTCTCTCCAACTCCTCCATTGGGGACCCCGAGCTCAGTCCAGTGGTTGGCAGGGAGTATCAGCCTCTGTATTTCTCAGACTCTGAAAGAGCCTCTCAGAAGACAGATCTATCAGGCCCCAGTCAACAAGCACTTCTCAGCCTCTACAGTAATGTCTGGGTTTGGTGACTGGCTATGGGATGAATACTCAAATGGGGCAATCTCTGGATGGCCTTTCCTTCAGTCTCTGCTCCACACTTTGTCTCTGTATTTCTTCCTATAAGTATTTTGTTTCGCCTTCTAAGTAGTCCTGAAGCATCCACACTTTAGTCCTCCTTGTTCCTGAGCCTCACTTGGTCTGTGAATTGTATCCTCGCCATTCCCAGCTTTTGGGCTAACATCCACTTATTATTTGTGTTCTTTTGTGATTGGGTTACCTCACTCTATGATATTTTCTAGTTCCATGGATTTGCATAAGAATTTCGTGAAGTCATTGTTTTTAATAGCTGAGTAGTACTCCATTGTGTAAATGTAACACTTTTTTACATCCATTCCTCTGTTGAAGGACATCTGTGTTCTTTCCAGTGTCTGGTCACTATAAACAAGGTTACCATGAACATAGTGGAGCCTGTGTCCCTGTAACATGTTGGAGCATCCCCTGGGTACATGCCCAGGAGTGGCACAGCTCCACACCCAGGCAATACCACATCCAGTCCACNGAGGAACCGCCAGATGAATCTCCAGAGCAGTTGCACTAGACCTCAGTCCCACAACAGTTGAGGAGTACTCCTCCCTCTGCACATCCTTGCCAGCATCTCCTGCCACCCTAGTCCTCAATCTTAGCCATTCTGACTGGTGTGAGGTGGAATCTCTGTGTTGTTTTGATGTGTATTTCCATGATGACTAAGGATGTTGTATATTTCTTTAGGTGCTTCTTGGCCATTCAGTATTCCTCAGTTGAGAATTCTTTGTTTAGCTCTGTACCCCCCACCCCCACCCCCTTTTTTTTGAGACAGGGTTTCTCTGTATAGCCCTGGCTGTCCTGGAACTCACTTTGTAGACCAGGCTGGCCTCAAACTCAGAAATCCGCCTGCCTATTCCTCCCGAGGGTGTACCCCATTTTTTAATAGGGTTAGTTGGTTCTTTGGAGTCTACCTTCTTGAGTTCTTTGTATATATTGGATATTAGCCCCCTATCAGATTTAGAATTGGTAAAGATCTTTTCCCAATTCGTTGGTTACCATTTTGTCCTGCAGACATTGTCCTTTGCCTTACAGAAGCTTTACAATTTTATGAGGTCCCATTTGTTGATTCTTGATCTTAGAGCATAAGTGTTCTCTTCATGAAAATTTCCCCT
>NW_018392326.1:63588-73770 GCF_900095145.1 Mus pahari | reverse complement strand
ACACTGACTGCCAGTTGAACCAGCACCATTTGTTGAAAATGCTGTCTTTTTTCCACTGGATATTTTTAGCTTCTTTGTCAAAGATCAAATGACCATAGGTGTGTGGGTTCAGTTCTGGGTCTTCAGTTCTATTCCATTGATCTACCTGCATTTCACTGTACCAATACCATGCAGTTGTTTTTTTTTTTTTATCACTATTGCTCTGTAATAACAGCTTGAAGTCACAGATTGTGATTCCACCACAAGTTCTTTTATTGTTGAGAATAGTTTGGGCTATCCTGGGTTTTTAAGTTATTCCAAGTGAATTTGCAAATTGCTCTTTCTAACTCTTTGAAGAATTGAGTGGGAATATTGATGGGCATTGCTTTGAATGCATAGATTGCTTTTGGCAAGATGGCCTATTTACCTATATTAATCTTGCTAATCAATGAACATGTGAGATCTTTCCATCTTCTGAGATCTTCTTTGATTTCTTTCTTTAGAGACTTGAAGTTCTTGTCATATAGACCTTTAACTTGCTTGGTTAAAGTCACACCAAGGGATTTTTATATTATTTGTGACTATTGTGAAGGGTGTTGTTTCCCTACTTTCTTTCTCAGCCTGTTTATCCTTTGAGTAGAGGAAGGCTACTGATTTGTTTGAATTAATTTTATATCCAGCTACTTTGCTGATGTTGTTTATCAGGTTTAGGAGTTCTCTAGTGTAATTTTTGGGCTCACTTAAGTATACTATCATTGTCATCTGCAAGTAAGATATTTTGACTTCTTCCTTTTCAATTTGTATCCCTTTGACCTCATTTTGTTGTCTAATTTTCTGGCTAGAACTTTGAGTACTATAATGAATAGGTAGGAAAAGAGTGGGCAGCCTTGTCTAGTCCCTGATTTTACTAGGATTGCTTCAAGTTTCTCTCCATTTAGTTTGATGTTGGCTACTGGTTTGCTTTTACAATATTTAGGTATGGGCCTTGTATTGCTGATCCTTCTAAGACTTTTAACGTAAAGAGGCGTTGTATTTTGTTTGTCAAAGGCTTTTTTTTTTAAGGATCTAATGAGATGATCATGTCATTTTTGTGTTCAAGGTTGTTAATATAGTGGATCATGTTGATGGATTTTTGTATATTAAACCATTCCTAAATCTCTGGGTTGAAGCCTACTTTATGGTTGTGAATGATGGTTTTGATGTGGTCTTGTATCTTATTGAGTATTTTTCCATTTATACTCATAAGCGAAAGTGGTCTGATGTTCTGTTTCTTTGTTACTTCTTTGTATGGTTTAGCTAGCAGAGTAACTGACTTCATAAGATGAATTAAGGTAGTATTCTGTCTATATCTATTTTGTAAAATAGTTTGAGGATTATTGGTATTAGCTATTCTTTGAAGGTCTGGTAAAATTATCCACTAATAATCTCTCATCATTCAACTACTTTTATAGACCAGTTTTCTGTTTTCTTTTTCTAAAAGATTTAATCATGTATTATATATATGTGTATATATTCATATACATATATATGAATATGAAAATATATATATATGAAAATATATACATACATACACACACATATATATATATATATATATATATATATATATATATATATATATACTGTAGCTGTTGTCAGACAAACCAGATCCCATTACAGATGGTTGTGTGCCACCATGTGGTTGCTGGGAATTGAACTCAGGACCTCTGGGAGAGCACTTGGTGCTCTTAACCACTGAGTCATCTCTCGAGTCCAATAGTCAAAATTTCCAAACACCTTGAGTATTCTTTAACAAAAATTTTCAAACTTATAAAACACGTAAATTCATATTCACCGTAAGACCAGCACCACTAATTCTTTTTCAAGTTTTTATCCAGTGGGTATCTGTGTCTAGAAGGTGTTGGGCCTCTTGGTGGTTAAGCTTGGCTTGTGCTGATGCGACAACACGTAGTGGGGCAATGAGAATTTGATCTAGGAGTTGTGGAACTGCTTGCCAGCTGGCCAGCTGCACTTGCCAGCTACAATTTCTTCCACCTTCATGATCTGGATGGAGTGTGCTTGAGCACGGTGTTGGGCACTCATGTCACAGTAGCATTGTGTGACTGTACCAGCCATGATCATACTCTCGATATATGTTGTGTGTGCCACTGCGGGAGTCATAGGGCAGCCAGATGCTGAACCTCTACACACACAGGGGTGACTTCTCAAACACCTACCCACAGTACACAATCTCCCCAAATGACTTCATCTTCTTCAGCTGTGACACAAAGTCCCAGAAGGGAGACTTGGCTACCACATTGTTGGGTGTAAAGATTTGAATACAGTACAGTAGGGGTGTGTGGCATTTTGTGGTTAGCAAGCAGCGCCCCACTGCCTTGTACTCCGGAAGCATGCCTTACACCTTCAGGGCACTAGAC
Source organism: Mus pahari (assembly GCF_900095145.1). Lineage (NCBI taxonomy): Eukaryota > Metazoa > Chordata > Mammalia > Rodentia > Muridae > Mus > Mus pahari. The sequence goes on along the minus strand of NW_018392326.1, from coordinate 71,374 downwards.
CAGTCCCACTATATTGATGCAAATGTTCATTCTCATTCCATTCTATTTATTTAATTGTTCCAAATAGCCTGACCAAATCAACATTCAAAAGAAAAGAACTACACATGGTTACTAGTTCTGTAGGTACTGAGAATCAAACTTGGGTCCACTGAGTGCTCTTAGATACTGGGCCATCACTCCAGCCCATTGACATGCACTTTCAGTCCTGCTGATAGCAACTAATTTAAAAATATCCCTGTCCATCAATTTTTGAAGAAAATAATGATTTCAAATTCACATTGAAACACACCCCAACACACAGTTTAGTAAGAGAACTTGTAGGAAAACATCATGTAAATGTAATATTTAATTGTGTGCTGGCTTTTATGTTCAGAGAGTTCATTAGTATTATGGTGGGAATAATGGTAGCACTTAGGTAGACGTAGTGCTGAATTAAGTAGCTGAGAGTACTATGTCTTGAACTATAGGACAAAAGAGAAGGGGAGAGAGAAAGACGGAAAGATGGAGGCAGACACACACACACACACACACACACACACACACACACACACACACTATCTTCATCCACTGTGTGGTTTTCAAACTTCACAGCCTACCCCAAGTGACACACTTCCTCTAATATGGTTACAACCCCTAATCCTTTTAATCTTTTCTAATTTTGCCACTTTAATGACTAAAAATTTAAAGACACGGACCTATAGGCAACATTTTTAGTCAAACTACCACAAATACTATGCTTAACTGTTCCCAATCTTGATGATCTTGCAGCTGGTGTCACTTTCATTACTCAGTCTACATATCAAGAGGAAACTGTCAGTTAACTAAAAATTTTGGCTTGAGATTTGATTTTCAANTATAAAAATACCATGAACATAATACAAAAGGCAGAGGAAATAGGATTGAAGATACAGGAACAAACCAATTCCATTACCTGAGGACTGGGAGATGATGCATTTCCATACACANGTGAGNNTGTGACAGCCCANTGNCAATAGGAATGAACTGACCTTAACTAAAGTCCTAAACAGAAATGAGATTTTTCTCCCTTTGCAAATCAAGAAATCACTGATGGAGGACATATCACATCTTCCAAAGGGANGAAGAGATGTCTTCTTGAGTTATGGCTCCCCTTGAAAACTAATTTTTCCTAAGATTGCTTGGTAATATTCCAAGGAAGCAGCTGCAAATGCCCATGAAAGAGCTTGAGGCTCTTTGGTCATGGCCTTAGAGTGAGTAATAGATGGTGTAAAGGTTGGTGCCAAAGTAGAGGGGCCTGCAGTTGGTGCAGAAGGAGGGGGAGAGCTCGAGGTGACAGGCCCTGGGGAGTCTCAGTGGGGGGAAGCCGAGGTAGCAGTTTGGGTTCTAAACGGTGCAGAAGCAGGGCTATGGCGCAAAGGAGGTGGTTCTTAAGCTAGGTCCAGTACCGTCATGGCTAACAGGAATTGAGTTGGAGAGCAGGAAGAACACGTAGTAGGATTGGAATGAAGATAGATGAAAGATTTTTGCATAGGTAACCTCTTCCCATTTACTGACTTGCTGGCAATATGTATTAAGATCCCTTAAAACAACTGGGTCTAAGGTGCCATTAATTGGCCACTGAGAACCATTATCTAGTAAGTACTGAGTCCAGACTTTATTGCAAAGAGATATCAATTTTGATGCCTTTAAAGAAGGCGTGAACTTTAAGGACTCAAGGTTTTCTCTGAAGACACGTGTTTGCCCATGCTCTGGAGGTTCCTGGTGTTCTTACCAGCATCCCAGAGAACAACTCAGAAACCAAAAAGGAAATCAGCCAGGCTAGAGTGCTCAAGTTGTCACCAGGACCTCTAGTGGCTACCCAGTAAGTCCCAGACTTACTGTGTGAAGTGCTCCACCCTGGCCAGGGATTTCAACCGACCCGCTGGGGGCCCGACCCTCTGGGGGCCTGTACGGAAAGAGCAGCTTCCGAGAGGAAGATCATGGGTGGTGTCTCTGCCATGTCAGCTGGTTCTAGCCTCTTAGTCCTTGGGCAGAGTTGGCCAGGCTCTGTTCCATGAACTGGAGGCTACTCCCCGCTGACAGGTCCTGCTGATAGTTTGCTGGTGTCTGCATGAGAGTTTTTAGCGAACCAGTAAAATGGGAGCGAGGAAGCCCGGCCTATAAGGCATGTGGGAATGGCACAGCTGACTTAGTTTACAGTTTCTGTGCCCCCGGGCAGCAGCGGGTCACATGGTAGAAATGGCAAACAGTTACGCTCCCCCCCCTCCCCGGCCTTTTCGTGAGCCCTGGTCATTTCTCAGGCAACCTGAGAATGGGGACAAAGGCTTAATGGTGCTTGATCCCCTCTGATTGGGAGTTAAAACCCCAGCAGAAGGTGGGGTTGCCAATAGTTCTGGCTCAGAGAGTGGTAGGGGAAGTTGCAAGCTGAGCCGCTGGATCGGAGCCTCTGGAGTCCAGCCTTTGTGTGCGGAGAGATGTGTAGGTACAGGCAGTGGGGATCTTACCATGGATGCCGTGTTCTGTAGCCGCCGCTGCGTCCACTGCGTGCCCCTCGGGCACACCAGGCGCTGGTGTGGCTGCTGTTTTTTTCCCTGCTTTATCAGTCATTCCCGGGTTTCAGCACCAATTTTATATTTGGGCTGATAAACCAGGCAGCAGACCAGGCCAAGGTGTTCCATATGGGAGAGGTTTATTATGCGGGAATGGGGGGGTGGCAAAGTGGGTAGAAGGGTAGAGAAGAGAAGAGAGAGAGAAAGAGGGGGGAGAGAAGAAGGCAAAGAGAAGAGGGCAAAAAGAAGATGTCTTCCTATTTTATACAGAAAATGATGTCACACCAGTGAGTACGGGAACTGAGCCAAGTGGATTGTGGGATAGAAGGTCATTGTCCTGGCAATTTAGGTCAAGGGTCACATGGTTAGGCAGGGCTTGGAGTATTCTGGTGCTAGCACTATTGATAGTGTCCTTCATCTTTCAGAAGCTGTGCAGTTTCATGAGGTCTTATTTATCAATAGTTGATCTTAGAACCTGAACCAATCTTAGTTCCTGTACCAAGGTAGACAAGGGTATGTTCCACTTTCTCTTCCGTGAGATTTACTGTATCCATTTTTATGTTGAGGTCCTTGATCTGGACTTGAGTGTTGTGCAGGGTGATAAATATGGATCTACTTTCATTCTTGTATATGTAGACATCCAGTAAGACTATCTCCATGTGTTGCAGGTGCTTTCTTCTTTCCTCTGCATACTTTTAGCTTCTTTACAAAAAAGCAAGTATCCGTTGGTCTTTGAGTTTATTTCTGGGGCTTTGATTTGATTCCCTTGATCAAAAAGTGTGTGGTTTTGTAAAAATACAATGCAGTTTTTATTTTTTGTTTTTTTACTTTTTCTTTTTTCGAGTTAGGGTTTCTCTATATAGCCCTGGCTGTCCTGGAACTCACTCTGTAGACCAGGCTGGTCTCGAACTCAGAATTCCACCTGTCTCTGCCTCCCAAGTGCTGGGATTAAAGGTGTGTACCACTACTGCCTGGCCAATGCATATTTTAAAATCACTATTGCTATGTAGGCTTGAGGTCAGGGATGGTGTATGTGGGCTTTGAGACCTCCTATGTTTCACCTGTCTGCCTGCAGAAGACAGTCTTCTTCTCCCTTCCTTTGGATTGAGATATAGAACTCTTGGCTCCTCTACCACCATGTCTACATGGACAATACCTTGCTTACCACAAGATGATTATTGGCTGTACTTCTGAAAGTGTAAGGCAGCTCCAATTAAATTTTGTTTTTTAAAAATGGTCCTTTTCATCTATGTGTCTCCTCACTGCAATGGAATCCCTAAGACAACTTCTAACCAGATCAACATCAAATAAACTCTTTTTTTTTCCCGTTTTCTTTCAAGATGATTTCTCTGTATAGCCTTGGCTGTCCTAGAACTCACTCTGTAGACCAGGCNTTGTGCAGGGTGATAAATATGGATCTACTTTCATTCTTGTATATGTAGACATCCAGTAAGACTATCTCCATGTGTTGCAGGTGCTTTCTTCTTTCCTCTGCATACTTTTAGCTTCTTTACAAAAAAGCAAGTATCCGTTGGTCTTTGAGTTTATTTCTGGGGCTTTGATTTGATTCCCTTGATCAAAAAGTGTGTGGTTTTGTAAAAATACAATGCAGTTTTTATTTTTTGTTTTTTTACTTTTTCTTTTTTCGAGTTAGGGTTTCTCTATATAGCCCTGGCTGTCCTGGAACTCACTCTGTAGACCAGGCTGGTCTCGAACTCAGAATTCCACCTGTCTCTGCCTCCCAAGTGCTGGGATTAAAGGTGTGTACCACTACTGCCTGGCCAATGCATATTTTAAAATCACTATTGCTATGTAGGCTTGAGGTCAGGGATGGTGTATGTGGGCTTTGAGACCTCCTATGTTTCACCTGTCTGCCTGCAGAAGACAGTCTTCTTCTCCCTTCCTTTGGATTGAGATATAGAACTCTTGGCTCCTCTACCACCATGTCTACATGGACAATACCTTGCTTACCACAAGATGATTATTGGCTGTACTTCTGAAAGTGTAAGGCAGCTCCAATTAAATTTTGTTTTTTAAAAATGGTCCTTTTCATCTATGTGTCTCCTCACTGCAATGGAATCCCTAAGACAACTTCTAACCAGATCAACATCAAATAAACTCTTTTTTTTTCCCGTTTTCTTTCAAGATGATTTCTCTGTATAGCCTTGGCTGTCCTAGAACTCACTCTGTAGACCAGGCAGGCCTTGAACTCAGAAATCTGCCTGCCTCTGCCTCCGAAGCACTGGGATTAAAGGTGTGTGCCACCATTGCCTGGCTAACTTCTAAGCTTTCTGTCCTGCAGAAAACTGTCTTGGTATCAATAATACTCCAAAGGCACAGGATTAAATATCTGTTACAGACTCAATATATGTTTTACATTATAGTGTACTGAGTAGATCAAGGTAATATGGGGTTCTAAATGAGACCCAAATAAAGAAAATTGTACTTGTTAAGGGCCTGCTGATATTTTTTTCTTTTTTACCTGTTAAAACTAGTAAAGTTTTATTTATTTCTATATTGTTCCCTATAGTGTTTTTCATTCCTCATGTTCCAAGTTAAAAGTCAACCTCGTTTGATTTGTTCTTTCTCAATAATCTTGTGATTTATACACCATACTTTGTTACCATCATTTTAAGGTGTGTTCTGTGAACTGGTTGATAGTTGACTAAATTATTAAATGCAAAACAATCTGCATTTGTATCATTTACTATGTACCTCAGCCTTGAGTTTGAGTATAAACAGCCTCTACTGCATGTAATCAGAAATGTTTTTCTCTTCTAATTCAGAGGATACTGCAAGTGTGACTTGGTGGCAAAATAAAATTTGACGTTACACTTCAAGAGTTGCTCCTGGTTTTACATACCAGAACAATATTCACTCAAAAATGTAATTCCATTTGAGATGGGTTATACTATGGAAGTGACTATGTAGACCAGCCTGGCCTCAAATTCATGGATATGAATTTGCCTCCAAAGTCCTGGAATTACTAGCATGTGCTACTATGCTTGGCAGTATTCATTTTTGAAAATGGTTATATGGGAACAGATGGTAAGCACATGAAATGACCTTATGAGGGATTGTATTGTAGCAGTTCTTCAATGCTCCTTTTTAATCTATGTTTACGTTTGTTCTTCTTTTCAATATTGTGTGTGTGTGTGTGCGCGCGTGCGCGCGCGCGCGCGCGCGAGCGCGCGAGCGCGCGAGCGTGCATGCGTGTGCGTGTGTGTGTGTGTGCGTGTGTGCGCGAGCGTGCATGCGTGTGTGCGTGTGTATATGTGTGTGTGTGTGTATGACAACACAGACCTTTCTCAAATTCACAGTGATCTTTTTGGCTTTTTGCTCTCAGTGCTGGGACTGAAGAAATGCTCTACCATACCCTAGCTTGAAAATAATAAGTTTTAAGGTGTACATTGTCTCTATTTTTTTAAACAAATATAAATTTAATCATTATTTTCTGTGTATGACTGTCCATATGTGTGTCTTTTTACTCCGTTCATGCCTATTGGACAGGGAGGCCAGGGAATGTTGTCAGAATTCCTGGAGCTGCATTGCACATAGGATTGTGAGACCTTATGTACTGAGAATTAAGAAAGCTGGTGCTCTAGGAGATGTTTCAGTTTCTTAAACCTTTGAGTTATTTTCCACCTCAATTTTTCTATTCTTTTTTTTTTTTATAAAGATTTATTTATTATTATATATAAGTACAATGTAGCTGTCTTCAGATACACCAGAAGAGGGCATCAGATCTCATTACAGATGGTTGTGAGCCACCATGTGGTTGCTGGGATTTGAACTCAGGACCTTCAGAAGAGCAGTCGGTGCTCTTAACCACTGAGCCACCTCTCCAGCCCCAAGTTTTCTATTCTTGATAATGTTTCCCATTCAAGACATTCTAGGTTCCTTGTGGGCCAGAGTTCTGTTGAATAGGCCCCTGCAAGTGTGAGATTAGAAAGGGAACCACACTAATAGATGAGGATAAAATCCAAGTGCAGATTGATTTGTCAACCTGTACCAGAATTCAGGGAGTGTAATATCATGTGATTCATCGTCAGCATAACACAGTACAGTTTGGAAAAAGGTTTCCAGGCAGAAATCAGTCCAATCAGTGCAATTCCAAGTCCACAATTAAGCTTACTATGTGGCTCCATAGAAACTCTTTTACAGAGTACAAGTGACTGTGATGGTGGGTACTGTGCGTAAAAGACCTGGCATCTAATGTAGTTTCTCACCAATCGCAGAGATGTCAGCAGGCCATAAAGGAGATGTGACATGTCCCCTAATTTTGGTAACAGTCTAGAAAGGAAAGAGTTTAAGACAGTCATTTTAGAGAATTTGGGTAACGTCTGCCTCTGTAGCAAATGTTATGTGAGATCTGCCTACACAAACCAAAAAGTTTACTGCGCCAGTAAGAAAATCCATTCAGGGGGCTGGAGAGATGGCTCAGTGGTTAAGAGCACTGACTGCTTTTCCGAAGGTCATGAGTTCAAATCCCAGCAACCACATGGTGGCTCACAACTATCCGTAACAAGATCTGGTGCCTTCTTCTGGAGTGTCTGAAGACAGCTACAGTGTACTTATATATAATAAATAATTGAATCTTTAAAAAAAAAAAGGCATTAAAAAAAAAAAAAAAGAAAATCCATTCAGGGCTTGAGAGATGGCTCAGCAGTTAAGAGCACTGACTGCTCTCTTCTGAAGGTCCTCAGTTCAAATCCCAGCAACCACATGGTGGCTTACAACCATCTGTAATGTGTTGTATGTTCTCTTCTGGTGTGTCTGAAAGCAACTGCAATGAATAAATCTTTTTAAAAAAGGAAGAAAGGAAGAAGGAAAGAAAGAAGGGAGGGAGGGGTGAAGTAGGAAGGAAAGAAGGGTAGGAAAGAAGGGAAGGAAGAAAAGAAGATAGGAAGGAAGAAAATCCACCTCCATCCTTTTAGATTGAATGCAGGTATTTTATTTTCTTTACTGAGTGAAGGCCTCTGAATAACATTAAAAATGCTGACAACTGACCTTTCCTTGAAGTTTTTGTACTTGTGTTCTCTGTTCTTGGTATATTAGAATTGTGACATTGATACGTATATGTGTTAAATCATACATTATGATTAACAGGTATCATTGAGCAATCTACTTTCACAAAATCATTTATTTACTTGATTATCTGCTAAGACCTTATAGTATAAGGTGAACATCCTTGAGGGATTACTGTCCATCATTTTTACCATTTTGCATATGTTTCTGAATGATTTTGAATTAAGAAT
>NW_018392326.1:50867-63123 GCF_900095145.1 Mus pahari | reverse complement strand
TATATAGTAAGGGAATTTGTTGATGACTTACAGTCTCTAGTCCAACTCTCCAACAATGGTTAGCAGTAGTTAGGAAGAAGTCCTTTTCTGCCCCAGCCCTGAGAAATTGAATAAGGGAGAATTAAAACATAATGGGCTGATTTCCTAGACTAGGTATTGAATCTGCTGGTTGTTTATTACAAGTGGCTCATTGGCCCTTGGTCCTGTGAAGCCTCTGTGCCCCAGTGTAGGGGAATTCCTGGGCCAGGAAGTGGGAGTGAGTGAGTTAGTAAGCAGGGAGAGGGGGAGGAAATGTGGATCCATTTCCTGGTTTTTTATCTACTGGTTTGTGGTTAAAATTGATCAGTCAGTTTCTTTCTCATGCTGTCACCATAATAGACTGTTTCCCTAAATGAAATCTGATAGTGTAGAAGCAATTCCCATTCACTCCTACCTTATTTTGCTATTGTAATGTTTTTATAGTTTTAATTTTGTTGTTTTTCATTTTGAAGACAGGGTTTCTCTGTGAAATCCTGGATGTCCTAGAAGTAGTTATGTAGACTAGAATGGACCTAAATTTAGAGATCTACCTATCTGGCTCTTTGGGGCTGGGATTTTTTTTTTTTCTTTAAACATAGGAAGCTGTTTAATTAGGTTAACAATTTAGAAGACCAGTTTGTGAGGATACATCCTGTTTGTCAGGGAAAACTGAGATCGCAGGTAGCCCTGGTGCTGAGGAACAGCTTTAATCTTTGGCAAAATCTGCGAGTCCACAGCTTTCTTATCAGCCTTTCGCTGCTCTGTAATCTCGTATTTGTCCTTCTCCGTGTTGAAGATCTCACCCTCCTGATGCCTGGGCTTGCGCAGCTGCTTTTTCTTGAAGTAAGTGTCAGTCAGGTGTTTGGGGATTTTAACATTGCTGATATCAACTTTTGTAGAGGTGGCAATGACAAACTTTTGATGTGTTCTGCGCAGAGGAACTCTGTTGATGACAAGAGGTCCAGTCACAAGTAGCAAGCTACTGGCCAGCTGCTTCAGGAAAACCTCTCTTTTGCCCCGGTGGCGCCCTGTGAGGATGATCAGGATAGTCCCAGGAGTGATGCTGGAAGCGCGGCCTTCTCACGTGCTGGCTGAAGGGCTTCTTGCCATGGCTCAGCAGCTTTCGATGCACGTCTTCAGTGGGGTAATACCTAAGCATTTTTCAAAGCTTTACCACCCGGGTGCCACCGTTCTTGTCCCCACCAACGGTTTTGGTGACAGTAGCAAGGACCTTCTCATTTTTCTTCTTCTTCCCAACCTTGGTCTTGGCAGCTGAGTATTTCCTTTTGTACAAGGCCTTCCTGGAGTACATAGCAGACCGGGAGTACCTGCCAATTCCTTTCACCAGGACAGGGTTTCAGATGCAATGAGGCTTTGACTTCTTGGGGTTTTTTAACCTTAGGGCGACCCTTTTTGGCTACTGTGGCCCAGGAACCGTGGGCAGCAGCATCACCGCCAGCCTTCTTGGCCGCAGGTTTCTTCTCACTTTTATCAGGCACCTTTTCACCCGCCATCTTGCAAGACGGGAAAGCTGGGGCTGGGATTATATATGGGTCAACATACTTGGCTTTATGGTCTCAGGGGCTGGAATGGATGGTTTGGTTTTTTTTTTTTTTGCACATGACAAGCATATATTGTTGCTTTGTGCTTCACTTATATCTTGAAAAATAAAAATTTCCAGAGAGTATTATTCTAATTCCCTGGGTGGCATTAATACTTCCTCATCCTTCTGATTCATTTAATTTTAAGAATGAGACATTCTTCCTACATGTTGTCTTTGTTTTGAAATGTTTGAATGACTATGAATGCATATGCACCTCTGTGTGCTCAGTCCTCACTATAGTCAAAAGATGGCCTCAGAACTCCTCAACTTGGAGTCATGAATAGTTCTGAGCTTCCATGGTAAGTACTGGCACGTGAATCCTATATCTAAAACCAGCAAGAGATGTTAAGCACTGAGCCATCTCTCCTGCACTATATTGTTTATTTATGAAAACATTTACTTTGCTAATGTTTCCATTTGTTCATTATAACTTTGAACATTGATTGCCTTTAAGTAACATCTTATTAATGTCACAGTTTAAACTGTGGAATTTCAGGATCCTGGAATATGAAGACAAAACTACAGTGACTATTTAATTCTTTGTAGGAAGTTCACTAAAAACCTCTGAGGTTCTTTCTGTCTTTCTTCTTTGGGTTTTTATTTTGTTGTTTTTATTGTTGTTGGGTGCTTTTGTTTTGTTGGGTTTTCTTGTTGCTGTTGTTGTTTGATAGATTTTGCAACAGAGACAGGGTCATAATGAGTAGTGCTGGTTTTCCTGGAACTTGTTTAATCGACCAGATTGCCATACAAGTCATTGAGATACACGTGCCTGTACTTGGTGAGCATTGCGATTAAGGGCATGCGCAAATACACCCAGCTTGCTAATAGTTTATTTTGCAGTTTTTAGTTGTTTATACTGATCTTTCAGTGGTCTTAATGTATTTGCCTCTCTCTCTCTCTCTCTCTCTCTCTCTCTCTCTCTCTCTCTCTCTCTCTGTCTCTCTCCCTCTCTCTGTCTTTTCTCTGTAGGTTAATTGGCATTTCTTTTGCTAGGATATATGCTCTTCAAAGAGTACAGCATTGTCAGGTGAACCTCATCATTTGGTTTTCAGAATTTGGTTTGAAAATAATTTCATGGTTATAACAGAATTTCTCTGTCATGGTCTAAGTGTGGGAATTATCAAGATCAAATGAATATATTGTCAGTGAAGTATTCATTACAGTATTATCACTGTCACACTTTGTGTTGTACATATGTATGGGACTTTAGGATGCATTGACCTTTAAGGATGTGCATGTCCACTTCAGTCGGGAAGAGTGGTCCTTGCTGCATCCATCTCAGAAGAGACTTTACAAAGATGTAATGCTGGAGATCTACAGGAATCTCACTACTATAGGTAAACCTGAATTTTCCTTTCAGTTTTAAAATAAGGTGGGGGAACAGCTGATTTCTTTGTTATTGATGCCCTTGTGTAATCTTGAATGAGAATAATGAAGAATGAGGCAAATAAAAAGGGCATGGGTCTAAGGTTCACTTAATATAGTGGCTTATGGATGGATTTCCAACAATAATTATTTTCTGGTCCTACATTTTAGGCTACAAATGGAAAGACCATAACATTGAAGAACATTGTCAAAATGATAGAAGACATGGAAGGTAATTTTTTTGGGAAACCTTATTCTAATGAGCTTCTGAAGAAAATTTAATGTGTTCTCTCAGTTTTTTAAAATATTTATTTATATATTATATGTAAGTACACTGTAGATGTCTTCAGACACTCCAGAAGAGGGAATCAGATCTCGTTAAGGATGGTTGTGAGCCACCATGTGGTTGCTGGGGTTTGAACTCAGGACCTTTGGAAGAGCAGTAGGGTGCTCTTACCTGCTGAGACATCTCACCAACCTGTGTTCTCTCAGTTTTAAGGAGCAGCACCAGTGTTTTTTTTCACTGCTTTAGGTTAGTTGTTGACGATTAGGTTCTCACAGAACCAAGTACCTCAATTCCAGGCACCTGATAGGTTGTTGCAACACATTCCTCTATCACAGTATTTCCTAACAGATGTAACTGTTTGAATCATATCACCATTAGAGCTACACTGTAGCACTGCCATTCCGTGTACTTTCACACAGCTCAGATGTTGCAAATAGTACACACAAATAATAGGTGATATGTGTATATCCAGAATCTTCTACTGAGCAAATAGTCCATAGTAAAGCTGTTGTTACTCATATAGTTGTCTTAAATCTGATAGTTTAGTGAGAGGGGAAGTTTATGAGTGTTAAGGATGTTGTGCTGGAGAAACCTTAATCCCTACCATATGAGGAACAAAAAGTCAAACTGTGTGAATGTAAGGTGGAAACCCTTTATTTGCTATTCTTGTAATAGGTATATCATATATCATACTGGATACAGGAAATATGAGCAGAGGGATTTTGAAAGAAACAGAGTATCTCTCTTTCCTAGAACTGTTTATTAGATCATATACTGTTACAGTAAATTTCGAATCCAAATAGTCCCCAGGCATGAAAACACAACTCAGTTCATATGAACACGTGCTGTGCGCCTAGATTGGGCAGATCTACTGCTACTCACTCTACCATCTTCTCCATCCATGAGACCCCTTAGAACTTGAGTTTCTCCAAGCCATGTCCTTCTGCTCTGCTTTTCTTCTTCCTCCTCTTCCTCTTCCATTTTCTCCTTCTTCTCTCTTCCCACCTTCCACTCAACCTTCCCTTTAATCTGCCCAATCATCAGTTCTTTTTATTTTACAAATTAAGGTGGGAAGCGGGTTTACAGGAAATCACATGAGGGCTGACTCATTCCATGTTCACAACCACTCATAGGAGAATGAAATTAACATCAAATATAATTAGCCACAGGGCTATCTACAACAATATATGATAGGCCCCTCTTGAGGAGACATTCTGAATGAGTTACATGTTTGTAGTCACTTAGATATTCAGCTTCATTTGGAATACAACCATAAAATTATACTGCAGAAAATCCTATGAGCATTAAGAATATGGAATTTCTGATTGTCCTTCACTTTTCAAATATGATATGACTCACAGTGCAATAAAATTTGTGAACATAATTATAGTGGTAAATCTGTGAATTCATTCAGTTTTCTTCAAGTATCTGAAAAACTTGATGTATAAAATGTCTGGTGTAAACGTGAGTCCGGTAATAAGTGCCCTAAGCATCACAGGTATCTTTAATGATGAAAAACAACCACAAGGAAAGGGAACATCAAGATTGTAAACAATGTGATTAAACATTATTTTCATTTTTTCATTTTATTATTTATTTTATGTATGTGAATTCACTGTCACTTTCTTCAGACATACCATAAGAGAGCATGGAATTTCATTAGAGATGGTTGCGAGCCACCATATGGAAGCTTGGGTTTGAACTGAGGACCTCTGGAAGAGAAGTCAGTTCTCTTAAAAGCTAAGCCATCTCTCTAGGCCCCTGATAAAACCCGAAGATCAGAATCTACCCTACAATTAGACCAAATTGTAAAACTAATTCATACAGTTAGAAAGGATTCATCATTGTAATTAATGTAATAAAATTTTACATGTCCCAATTATCACTGCAGGCAGGAAAGAAGCCCTACTGGAGAGAAACCCTATGAATATACACAATGTGATAAAACCTTCACACATCACAGTCATCTTCAAAAGCTTGAAAGTAACCAAACTGGAGAGAAACACTCTGAAGGCTTTCCACATTTTGAAGCGCTTGCATGTCAGAGTACTGTCCAAATAAATAAAAGTACAGAGGCTGGAGAGCAATCCAACAAATGTAATGAATGTGATAAAGCCTTTTTACAGCTCAAGTATCTTCAAGTACAGGAAAGAACACATTCTGTAAAGAAACCCTATGAATGTAGTCAATGTGGTAAAGCCTTTTTAAAACCCTCCCGTCTTCGAATACATGAAAGAACACATACTAGTGAGAAACCTTATAAATGTAATGAATGTGAAAAAGCCTTTGCAGATCTCAATTATCTTCGAGCACATGAAAGAACACATACTCGAGAGAAACCTTATGAATGTAGTCAGTGTGGTAAAGCCTATTCACACCGAAGTTGTCTCCGAATACATGAAATAACACATACTGGAGAGAAACCTTATATATGTAAACACTGTGATAAAGCCTTTTCATTCCAGAGTTGTCTCCTAGTACATGAAAGGACACATACTGGGGAGAAACCTTACATATGTAATGAATGTGAAAAAGCCTTTGCACATCTCAAGTATCTTAGAGTACATGAAAGAACACATACTGGAGAGAAACCCTATAAATGTAATAAGTGTGGTAAAGCCTATTCACACTGGAATTGTCTCCGAATACATGAAAGAACACATACTGGAGAGAAACCTTACATATGTAAACACTGTGATAAAGCCTATTCATTCCAAAGTTGTCTCCTAGTACATGAAAGAACACATACTGGAGAGAAACCTTACATATGTAATCAATGTGATAAAGCCTTTGCTCATCTCAACTATCTTCGAGCACATAAAAGAACACATACTGGAAAGAGACCTTACATATGTAAATACTGTGATAAAGCCTATTCACTCCAGAGTTGTCTCCAAATACATGAAAGAACACATACTGGTGAGAAACCTTACAAATGTAATGAATGTGAAAAAGCCTTTGCACATCTCAAGTATCTTCGAGAACATGAAAGAAGACATATTGGAGAGAAACCCTATGAATGTAATCAGTGTGGTAAAGCCTTTTTACAACCTTGTCTTCTTCGAATACATGAAAGAACACACACTGGAGAGAAACCCTACAAATGTAATAAATGTGATAAAGCCTTTGCACGGCTCCAGTATCTTCGAGAACATGAAAGAACACATACTGGTGAGAAACCTTACAAATGTAATAAATGTGAAAAAGCCTTTTCACGGCTCAAATATCTTCGAGTACATGAAAGAAAACATACTGGAGAGAAACCCTATGAATGTGATCAATGTGGTAAAGCCTTTTTACAACCCAGCTGTCTTCGAGTACATGAAAGAACACACACTGGAGAGAAACCTTACAAATGTGATCAATGTGGTAAGGTCTTTACACAAAGCGGTCATCTTCAAACCCATAAAGTAATGCATACTGGAGGGAGACTCTAAATATGTAATCAGCAGGATAAAGCCTATTCACACCAGAGTCATCTTCCAATACATGAAAACACATACTGGAGAGAAACCTTTTAAATGTAATCAGTGTAGTAGATCATTTTTTTTCTCACAGTCACCATAAAGCTGATGAAAGAATTCATACTGGATAGAAACCCTACAAATGTAATGAATGTGATAAAGCATTTCCACAGCACAGGTTTCTTTGAATACATGAAAGAACACATACTGGAGAGAAACCTTATAAATGTAATCCGCGTGATAAAGCCTTTGCACAGGCAATAATCTCAAAGTACATAAAAGGATGCATACTGGAGAGAAACCCTATGAATGTAATCAATGTAGTAAAGCCTTTGCATATGACTATTCTTTTAGGATTCATCAAAGACCAGATACTGAAGACAAACATTACAAATGCAATCAATGTGGTAAAGCTTTTGCAGAAAGCAGTCATCTTCAAATCCATATCTTACTACACACTGGAGAGACTCTACAAATGTAATCAGTGTGATAAAACCTCTTCACAACATAGTGGTTTCTGAATACATTAAAGGAAACATTCTGTAGAGAAACCTTAGAAATGTAATCAATGTGATGAAGCCTATTCACAACACAATGGTCTTACCTACACTATCACATACTGGAGAGAAACCCTATGAATGTAAGGGATCTGGTGAAGACTTTGCACATTACAGTATGCTCCAATAATATAAAAACAATCATACTGAAGAAGCTCTATGAATGTAACCGTAGGGTTAAGCATTTGAAAATCACAGTAGTCTCTAGAAACATAAAAGGAGTCATCTAGGAAAGAAACCCTATAAAGGAGGCTGGAGAAATGGCTCAACAGCTAAGAGCACTGACTGCTCTTCCAAAAGTCCTGATTTCACATCCTAGCAAGCACATGGTGGCTCACAACCATCCATAATGAGATCTGATGCCCTCTTCTGGTGTGTCTGAAGACAACTCCAGAGCCAGAGCAAGCGTGCCAATTGGAGCAAGCAGAGCTACTGAATTCAAAATTCCCAGCAACCACATGATGGCTCACAACCATCAGTACAGCTACAGTGTACTCATATACATAAAATAAATCTTTAAAAAAAAGAAATCCTATAAAGTTCTTTAACATGGTAAGATCTTTGCACCTATCTGTAGTCTTCATCATCATGGAAGTATTCATACAATAGAGAAACCATATGAACAAAAGAAATGTGGTAAAGCTTTTGCTCATCACAGTTTTCTCTTATTATAGAAAACAGGAAATATTAGAGAATGATCCTACAAGTATGATAGACGTGATGAAGCCATTTCAGAGCACAGTTATCTCTGACTAAATTAAAGGAAAGATAATGACAAATACTATGAATGTAATGTAGTAAACCCATTATATAACATGTTCAACTTTGAATACAGAAAAATACATACTAGACAGGAACCGTATGAATGTAAGCAATGTAGTAAACACATGAAACCATTCATACTGGAGAGAAACACTATTGAAGGTATTAAATATGGTGAAGTCTTTGTCACAGTAGTCTGTAGATATACACACAAAAATCCTAATGCTGAAGAGTATCCCTCCAAATATAGTTGGTGTGATAAACCATTTTTACAACAGTTATTTTTGAATACATCAAAGAACACATACTGAAAATCTGTAATTGTAAGCAATATTGTAGTGCCTTTTCTTTTTTTTCAAAGATTTATTTATTTATTATATGTAAGTACACTGTAGCTGTCTTCAGACACTCCAGAAGAGGGCATCAGATCTTGTTACAGATGGTTATGAGCCACCATGTGGTTGCTGGGATTTGAACTCCAGACCTTCGGAAGAGCAGTCGGGTGCTCTTACCCACTGAGCCATCTCACCAGCCCCCGTGCCTTTTCATATTAAGGTGAATTTCAAATATGTAAAAGAATATGGAAAACCCCTCCAAATGAAGTCCGTGTGATGAAGCCATTTTACATCATGGTCATCTTAAAAACATACAAAGAGTCATTCTTTGTGAAGGTGGTATGGCACAAAACACCATTCTTGCTTGAAAAACTTCTATTTATATTGGTCATATAAGAACTCATTCTGATCTACCTGGACCTTTAGCTATAGGCAATGATTGTATTGACCAAGATTTGATAAGAGAAGCTTTAGTTTCAGATCCTATTTTTTTGGCTAAATGTGGTCAAAATATAATTAATCTTTCTAGTCATACCTTAAGGCTCCTACATAAGATCGCTAAGGAGGAAGCCAGAATGATTTTAAAGCAATGTCTTGACTGTCTTACATTGTCTCAAGTTCATCATTTAAGGGTTAATCCATGAGGCTTTATGTTCAATCATACTTGGCAAATAAATATAACTCATTATTCAGAATTTGGAAAATTGAAATAGATACATGTTTGTAGTGACACTTGTTCAGGACTCATTTTTGCTTCTCTACATACAGGAGAAGCTTCTAGAAATGTAACTGATATTGCTTACAGGCTTTTACTGCTATGGGATTGCNTAAAATCAAGACAGATAATGGCCCTGCTTATACTGGAAGCAACTTTATCCAATTTTTGTAAGGAATTTGGAATTGAACATAAAACTGGTATTCCTTTTAATCCATGGGACTCTGAAAAATTAGCTTTTGAATACAAAAAAGGGGGAATCATGTCCCTGAACACCACAAAAATTTTAAAATTTCAATGCCAAGGAACTCTCGGAGTGTGGGGAAGAGGGCAGGTTTGTGTTTTTTCTGCAGGATGCTGAATGAGCATGCTAGCTGCCAGAGTGGTTAATGAGACGTGCTGATGCTGGGACAAAGAACGATGCTGATCGTGAGTTTGTAGAGTGTCCTGACGATGATAGAAACGTTGTATTGGGCCTTCGTCCCTGATCCTCCCTTACTCCATCCAACAGTATGAGAAGGCCTAGAAGTTGTGGTAATGACAACCAACAGTAAGATGATGGATATTCCTGCAAAAAAAAAAAAAAGAAGGAAAAGAAAAATTTCACCATCAATAGAGAAACTAAAGCCTCCATATACGTTTGTGGGAGGCACAGCTACAGGCACTTCTGCCCTAGTTTTGCAAGGATAGAATTAAAACATACATAAAGAATTGCTGTGTCTTCCCGTGAGTCTAGTTCCTCAGTTGACCTTGCTAACTCCTGCTGAATATTTGAGCTGGAATAGCCCCCCCAGATATTAGAATCAAGCAAGCTGTTTTCCTCCCTGTAGTGGCCAGTGTCTCCTTGGTAACCTCTATTGTACCTGCCCATTTGGTTGGAGGAACTTTAACCCATTCTCTTCTTACCACCACCAAATTATCTCAACAATTTGCGTTGGCAGCGGAAGTCTCCATTGAGTCATTAGCTGCTTCTTTTTTTTTTTTTTTTTTAAAGATTTTTTTATTTAGTATTTGTAAGTACACTGTAGCTGTCTTCAGACACACCAGAAGTGGGTGTCAGATGTTGTTACAGATGGTTGTGAGCCACCATGTGGTTGCTGGGATTTGAACTCAGGACCTTCTGAAGAGTAGTCAGTGCTCTTAACCACTGAGCCATCTCTCCAGCCCCCGAGTCATTACCTTCTTTACAGAGACAATTAACTTCCCTTGCCCAAGTTGCCTTACAGAATCAAAGAGCACTTGATTTGCTGACTGCTGAGAAAGTGGCACCTGTCTCTTTCTGCAAGAAGAATGTTGCTTTTATGCAAATGAACCGGGTATATTGGAAAACACGAATCCAACAGTTACATGAACTTAAGTTGGAGCTCCAGAGAAAACAGTTTTCAGTCATTGCTGATAATTGGTGGAAGTCTTCTATGTACACCTTCTTGATGCCAATCCTTGGACTTTTAATAAGCATTTTATTATTAGTAACTTTGGTGCCTTTTATTTTTAATAGAATTACTGGTTTTATAAAACAGCAGATTGATACCTTGGCATCGAGACCTTTGCAAATTTACTATCATAGACTTGATTTGGCTGATAGAGGCCTTGCTGAACCTGAGGTTGATAATTCTCCTTCAGGAGCTGCATAGGATTCAGACCTGTGCATACTGGTTCTTGATAAAATGAATCCAGTATGGGCACCAGTGTAGGTTGTGAGGCGAAGCACCGCAGGGGAAGGCCTAACATAGACCATCTCTGAATTCTCCGAGACAAACCTGGTTTGCAAGGAGGTTGGTATCTGTTTTCAACCTTATCCTAAGGATCTTTCTAAGGCTCTTCCTCCCCTCCCCAAAAGATATCAAGAGCCATGACTGTGGGTCATGACGGTACCCACGGAAAGAATCAGGTCAATGCCCCACCCCCACCCCTTTAACGCCCACTCATCCAAGGATGAAATGACTGTTGACCACCCCAGTTAAGTGGGACCTTATTGAAAAATAATTAAAAGGGAGGAGATGCCGGGAGACATGGCTTCAGCATGGCCTTGTGGATATTTTCTAGCTTACATAAACAATCTTGAGAGAACATTCATGGTCATAACAGTAAGAATGTTTATGGGAAAAGAGGACACAGTGACCATTCGTTCCAGGAGCTGAAGATTGCCACCTGACCTTCAGAGAGCCCCCAGGATCTTCCCCCCCTCCCTTGGAGCCTCATCTTACTTGTGCTTATATTGAAATCCTGAATAAAGTTTTTGGAGTTTGATCAGTGTGATTGACTTGCTCTCATCCTTCATGTCTCTTGCCCTCCCCCCACCCTCTGTCCTGCCCTGGGTCCCCACTGATTGTCCCTGCAGGTCAGGGAAATGGGTCCAAGGCATTTGATGCAATCTTCTGGAATTCTAGGGCATCAGAGATGTGAATGGTACGTGTGTGTTTGTTTGTGTGTGTGTGTGTGTGTGTGTGTGTGTGTGACTGTAAATTGTAAAGTTTTTCTTTATACGTTATTTTCTTAATTAAAATGAATTTAATTAAGGTATTTAAATTTTTGTCACCATATAATGAATGCATGACAAGTACCAGTGGAGAGCAGAATGTGGCTTCAGATTCTCCATGACAGAACCTACCAATAGTTCTCGAGCTATTTTGTAGGTGCTAGGATTCGATATATGACACTGTGGATGACCAGTCAGTTCTCTTAGGGGCCGAGTCATCCATTTAGCCCCATGAACATGTTATAGCGGTAAGTTGTGAATGGCTGATCCTAAGTTCATCTTTACCTCAGCCCTATTGACCCATATGAAGTAAGATGCATAGCATCAGAAACTTAGACTTGATGCTGAAAGTTTGCCAAATCTCCACTAAATGAGGACTGAAAGAGAAGTCACCCTAGGGGTGGCGGGGAATCAGGTATTTACAGAGAGCCCTGGAGTGTGTATGAACTGTTATGGAGGGAGCTTTAACTGTGGAAGCCTGAGAACCAAAACCAAAAGGCCAAATAGCAGTGCTTGTGGAGAACCAGAGGACAAGCTAGCTCCTGTTCTACTTTCTGTATCCACTCAGCTGTTTTGAGTCAGCCCCCTTCCAGGTCTTCCATTCTTCTTGGAAACTCTTAAGTAGCTGTCAGTGACAGAACCCCACAGTCTACCAGTTGGCAGTACCCACTT
>NW_018392326.1:44316-50197 GCF_900095145.1 Mus pahari | reverse complement strand
TTTATTCTATAAGTACACTGTAGTTGTCTTTAGACACACCAGAAGAGGGCATCAGCTGTCATTACAGATGGTTGTGTGCCACCGTGTCATTGCTGGGAATTGAATTCAGGACTTCTGAAAAAGCAGTCAGTGATCTTAACCTCTGAGCCATCTGTCTAGCCCAATTTCTCTCTCTTGCTGAATACTCTTCACTATGAATCTCTGGCAGGCATGAATGTCAGTAGAATATAAAACAGATCTGCCCACCATGCTGTCAGAGTGACTGCATTACAGATGGCCATGTCACAGCTAGGTAACTTGATTCTTTTAATGAGTTGCTGAGGTTGCCTTAAATGGTCTTACCACAATAAAGTTTTGAAATGAACCATTTTGCTTCCAGTTTCTGGCTATTATAAACAAGTTTGGTATGAATATAGTAGAGTATGTTTCCTTGCCATGTGTGGAACATCTTTTGGGTATATACTCATGAGTGGTATAACTGGGTCTTGAGATAGAACTATACTCAGTTTTCTGACAAACCATCAGCTTGAGTTCCAGAGTGGTTGTCCACGTTTGCAATCCTACAAGAGATGGAGGAGGGTTGGCCTTTCTCAGTGTCCTTGACAAGTGTTGTTCCTTGAGCTTTCAATTTTAACCATTCTGTTTCATATAAAGTAGAATCTCAGGGTTGTTTTTATTTGCATTTACCTGATTAGCAATGATGTTGACCATTTATTTAATTGATACTAATTGGAACTTCCTCTGTTGAGAATTCTGATTAGCTCTGTATCCCATTTTTAATCAGGTTTTTTTTTTTTTTTTTTTTTTTTTTTGGCATCTTAACTTCTTTAGTACTTTATAACTTTTGGATATTAGCCCTCTATTGGCTCTAGGGTTAGTGAACATCTTTTCTCAATTTAACTGTTGGTCTTAGAGCCTGAGCCATTGATGTTTTACTCAGAAAATTCTGTGTCCTGTACCAATGCATTCAAGGGTGTTTCCTACTTTGCTATTGGATTCAGTTTATCTGATTTTATGTTGAGGTCCTTGATCCATCTTGTGCAGGGTGATAAATTTGAACAGTTTCATGTACTGGTCTCTTTTCCATTTCATTGAGTAGTAAGGGTCAAGACTGAAAGAGTTAGAATGTCTTCAGGTCACTGGACCACAGAGGCAGGATTAGGTGTACAGTGCAATTCTTAATTACAAGCATGAGAGCCGGGCAGTTGTGGTGCATGCCTTTAATCCCAGCACTTGGGAAACATAGGCAGGTGGATTTCTGAGTTCGAGGCCAGCCTGGGCTACAGAGTGAGTTCCAGAATAGGCAGGGCTACACAGAGAAAATCTGTCTCGAAAAAACAAACAAACAAAAATTTATAAGCGTGAGGGAAGCCAAAGATCCAGAAAGTATTATTCTGAGAAACTAATATTAAAGCACTTTAAAGAAGGAATGAAAATAAAAAAAAATTTTTTTTTGGTTTAAAATTAGTTTTGAGATTTTAATTAAATCTTTTCTACCTTCTCATTCCTCCCTACTATTAAGCTTCAAACCCTGGGACAAATGAGCTACTTAACAAGTCCAAGTGGACCTGACCTTGATGTCCTCCCAGCATCCCTCAGAGTCTACCTGTTAGAGGATATGGCTGTCACACCACAACCGCCAACATAGTGATTGGACTGCCCTTCTCTGTGCAGCTCTTCCTGATGTAATTGAGCCATTTTGATGACCGGGTCCATTTCTCAGTAATCTGCCCGCCTCTGACCCCAAGTGCTGGCATTAAAGGTGTGCACCACCACTGCCCAGCTATGTCTTATAATTTTTATGGTGCCAATTTTAAACAGGTGTGTAATAATACTCCATTCTATTAATATACCCTGTTTTCTTTATCCATTCTTGAGTTGAGTTTATTGATTCTGTGTAGTGTGAATATAGCCAATGTGTACATTTGCTGAGTAAATCTCCTTGTGGTAGGATGGAATATCCTCTCAATGTGTGCCCAAGTGTGACATAGCTGGGTTTTGAGGAAAAGCACTTCCCAGTTTTCTGAGAAAATACAATATTGCTTTCCATCGTGGCTGTATTTTCACCCCCACCAGCAATGGAGGATTGTTTTTCTGCATCCTTGCCAGCATGAGTAATCACATGCATTTATTGATCTTTACCATTTTCACGTGTGTCACAGGGAATTTCAAAGAGTTATAGAAACTATTTAATCTCAATCTGGGGCTTTTACCCTGCCTTTAATATTCAGTTCCCAAATAAAAGATATACAACCTTTATATTTATGGCCTTACTTTTATGGCTTTAAACAGCAACAGAAAACAATGGAAATTTTTAAAAAGATTTAAAAGGGGGAAATGGGAGGAAAAAACAGCCCCAGAAGGGCTGGAGAGTTGGCTCAGTACTTAAGAACACCAACTGCACTTCCAAAGGTCCCGAGTTCAATTCCCAGCAACCACATGGTGGCTCTCAACCATCTGTAAGGGATCTGATGCCCTCTTCTGATGTGCGAAGACAGCTACAGTGTTCTCATACAAATAAAGCATAAAAAAAAGGTTAAAAAAAATCACCAACCAGAGCTGGGCAGATATCTCCCTTTGATACTGTTGTGTCTATTTTCCTGTCATTAATGCCCCATATTACCTTACATGTTTTGTCTGAGCTGCCCTTAATCCAATTAGCCTGCCTCATGGCCATTACTTTAAGATTTTTACCCAATAGCAGTGTTTCCTCTCTCCACCTTCCTTGCTCTGCTCTCCTCATCTCAGGCTCCACCCAATGCCCCACCTGTGTCCCTTATAACCAGGAATCTTTTTTTGTTTGTTTGTTTTGAGACAGGGTTTCTCTGTGTAACCCTGGCTGTCCTGGAACTCACTTTGTAGACCAGGCTGGCCTCAAACTCAGAAATCTGCCTGCCTCTGCCTCCCAAGTGCTGAGATTAAAGGCGTGTGCCACCTCTGCCAGGCTCTAACCAGGCAACTTTCCTCATCAATCAGGAATAACTTGTGGGCAGGGTCACTTAGCATAAAGAATCCAGAAAAACACAATGGAAAGAAGACTATACTTTCAAAAATGGTGTTCCTTAAACTGTATCTCTGCATGTAGAAAAATGGAAATAGACTCATATTCATCACTCAAGTCCAAGTGGATCAAACACCTCACACTGAAACTGGTAGATCAGAAAGTAGTGAATGGCTCAAAATATACTGGCATGGGAGACAATCTTTTTGAACATGACACCAATATTGTAGGTGCTAATATCAACAAATAGTAAATGGAACTGAAGAGCTTTTTTTTGTTTGTTTGTTTGGCTTTTTGGGACAGGGTTTCTCTGTGTAGCCCTGTCTGTCCTGGAACTCACTCTGTCGACAAGGCTGGCCTCGAACTCAGAAATCTGCCTGCCTCTGCCTCCCAAGTGCTGGGATTAAAGGCATGAACCGCCATGCCTGGCTCTAAAGAGGTTTTGTAGACAAAAGGAAAAAAAACAGTCTACTGACCAAAGAGAAAATGTAAAGATTGAGGAAAGTGTTTTACCAGCTCCAGAACTGATAGAGGTCCAGTATACAAAATATATAAAGGCCTGAAGAACTAGGTGTTAAAACAAACAAACACTTCACTTAAAAATGGGATACTGAGCTAAAGAGAGAACTGTCAACAGGGGAATCTCAAATGGGGGAGAAACACGTAAAGACTAGTTCAACCCCCATAGCCATCAGAGAACTGCAAACCTAAACTACTCTGACTTAGTGGGTTGGGCTGCTGCAGTTTGCATTGTAACGCTAAATACTGTTCCCTGANGCCTAGCAGCCTCCAGAGAGGAGGCAGAGTCCACAGCTAGAGAAATCACTCTGTAGACCAGGCTGGCCTCAAACTCAGAAATCCGCCTGCCTCTGACTCCCAAGTGCTGGGATTAAAGGCATGTGCCACCATTGTTAGCCCTCCATTTGATAATTTTATTCAACGTCTCTCCTTTACGTCAGTACCATGCAGTTCTTTTAATGTACAGGATTGTTTTAGCTATTATGGATAGTTTAATATTCCTCATGTGGCTGAGAATTGTTCCTTCCAGGTTTGTAAACAGTTTCACTGGAATTTGCATGGGGATTGTGCTCAGTCTATGCTTTGGTTTTCTTAGGATGACCATTTTCTGTGTGTTATAATCCTAGTGAGCCATGGACATGAGAGATTTATTTATTTATATGTGTACACTGTAGCTGTCTCTTACCCACTGAGCCATCTATCCAGCCCATAGCATGAGAGATCTTTACATCTTCTGATAACTTCACTTTCTTCAATTACTTGACGTTTTCATCACATAAGTCTTTGACTTGCTTTGGTACAGAGGTACTTAACCATATTCAATATTAGTTGAGTGCATTTTGAGGGATGTTGTTTCCCCAATTTCTTTCCCAGTCTATGTATCATTTTTTATATAGGTTTTTGTTGTGTTGTTTTCAGTTAATCTTCTCCCCAGCCACTTCCCAGAAATTATTAGCTGTTGGACTTTAATAGTGGAAATTTTGGCTGGAGAGATGGCTCAGCTGTTAGGAGCACTGACTGCTCTTCCAAAGCTCCAGAGTTCAAATCTCAGCAATCACTCAGTGACTCACGACCATCTGTAATGAGATCAGATGCCCTCTTCTGGTGTGTCTCAAAACAGCTATGCTATACTTAAATAAAACTTATGTTTAATAAATAAATTTCTATAAATAAATCTTTAAAAAATTAATGGAAATTTTGAGATTGCTCGTGTGTACTATCATACATCTACCAATTAGGATTTCACTCCTTCCTTTCCAATTTATATCCTGTTGGTCTTTTTCCTTTGGCTTCTTGCTGTAGTTAGAACACCAAGTACCATATTGAATAGATAGGGAGAGATTGAACAGCCTTGTCCTGTTCCTGAGTACAGTGAAATTTCTTTGAGGCTGCCTCAACTTCATTTCATGGTAGCTAAAGGCTTGCTATACATTTCCTTTATTACAATTTCATATGTCTCTTCTATCCCTAACCTTTCCAAAACTTTTATCATCAATTGGTGTTGGATTCTGTTAAAGGTTAGTTCAGTATCTAATATGGTTTTTTTTGGTCAGTCACTTCGTTTGTAAAGTGGATTCCCTTTTTTTTCTTTTTTCTTTTTTCATGTTCATCCATTTCTCCATCCCTCGGGTGAATTCTTCACAATCATTGTTAGTAATCTTCTTTTTTTGGGGGGGGGGGAATAGGGGTTGGGGATTTTTGAGACAGGGTTTCTCTGTATACCTCTGGTTGTCCAGGAAGTCACTCTGTAGACCAGGCTCGCCTCGAACTCAGAAATCCACCTGCCTCTGCCTCCCGAGTGCTGGGATTAAAGGCGTGCACCACCACCGCCCAGCGGTTAGTAATCTTCTTGATGTGTTTTTTGACTCAGTTTGCAAGTATTTTATTGAGTATTTTTGAATTTATGTTCACAAGGGAAATTGGTTTGTAATATGCTTTTTTGTTGAGTTTTTGTGTATGTTGAGTATGAGGGTTTGGGGTAATGTTCCTTCTGTTTCTATTTTGTAAAATATTTTGACCAGTAATGGCATTAAGTCTTCTTTGAAATTCTGATTGAGTACTGCACTAAAACCATCTATCCAGCCTCCTTTTTTTTTTTAAGTGGTGAGTCTTGTAATCACTAGGCTTTATAGGTCTATTTACATTGTTTATCTGATCTTTAACTTTGGTAAGTCGTGTCTATCAAAAAAGTTCTTCATATCTTTTAGTCTCCCCAATTTGGAGGGGCACAGGTTTTTAAAGTATATCCTTATGATTCTCTGGATTTCCTCAATGTCTGTTGAAATGACCCCATTTGGTTCTGATACTCTATCCTTCCCTTTCCCTCTCCCTCTCCCTCTCCCTCTCCCTCTCCCTCTCCCT
>NW_018392326.1:32427-43807 GCF_900095145.1 Mus pahari | reverse complement strand
GCCTGCCTCTGCCTCCCAAGTGCTGGGACTAAAGGCGTGCGCTACCATGCCCGGCCAGTTCTTATATTCTTAATCTGCATATTCTTTCTATTTTAGATTGAATTAGAGTTGTCTATTTTGTTGATTTTTCTCAAAAACTGTACTGCGTGTTTCACCTATTCTTGTTGTTGTGGTTTTGTTCTTTTCTTGGCTTTTTTCCTGAATTTGATAGTTGCTTGCTATCTACTCCTGTAAGGTGTGCTTACTTCTTTTTGTTCTAGAGCTTTCTGGTGTTCTGTTAAGTTGCTATCAAGAGTGTTCTCCACCCTCTCCTTTTTAATGTATGCACTTAGTGCTATGACCTGTCCTTTTATCAGAACTTTCATTGTGTCCCATAAGTTTGGATATGTTGTGTATTCTTTTCCATTGAATTCAGAAGGACTTAATTTCTCCATTTATTTTCTATTCAGTGCAGAGTTCTTCAGTTTCCTGAGCTTGTTATGGATCTGTCATATCTGTAGTTGATGATTTGCAGCTTTAATCATGGTGCTCTGATAGGAGGCAGCAGGGCATTTTGAGTTTTTTATATCTATGGAGACTTGCACTATATTTGAGTATGTCATTAATATTGGAGACAGTTTCATGAATTGCTGAGGAGAGCATACATTTGTGTGTGTTTGTTTCGGTGTACGTAGTAGGATGTAAATATCAGTTTAAGTCCATTTGGCTTACATTTTCAGTTAGCTTGAGTTGTTCTGGGATTAAAGGTGTGTGCCACCATGCACTGTGCAAGGAGTGTTTTGTAATTTCCTCATAAGTAAGGACTCAGGGGTTTTGAGAATTGAGATGTTAATGGCAACAGCTACCAACAATGGCCAAGAGGGAAATGCAGAAGAAAAATTGGGAGGAGTTAGGGTGGATGGTTAGGGAAGGAGATTGACTATATACTGAAGGTATTGTAACCAGCAAAAGATGCTTTAAAGCTCTAAATTTGATTTTCCAGTTAAAGAACATTCATGTGAATATGTGTAAGTCACTATATTAGTCAGGGTTCTCTAGAGTCATAGAACTTATGGAATATCTCTGTAGATTGAGGGAAATTATTGTGATGACTTACAGTCTGCAGTCCAACTAACCCAACAGTGGTCAGCGGTGGATGGGAAGTCCTAAGATCTAGTAGTTGCTCAGTCTCATGAGGCTAGTTGTTTGACTTGGTCTTCTGTGTGAGCTGGAATCCTGAAGAGGTGGGTTCCAACAGATGTGCTTCCAAGTAAGAACAAGCAGACAAAGTTGTCTTTCTTCTTCCTATGTCCATATGTAGGCTTCCAGCAGGTGGTGTGGCCCAGATTAAAGGTGTGTACAACCACATGTGCATCTGGAACTTGCTTTTTCCAGACTGACAGTGAACTCAGAGATGACCTTGCCTGAGTCTTCTGGGATTAAACAAGTGTACTACCTTTCCTGGGCCTAAGCCTTTCACAGCCACTATGCCTGAAGATCTCGATGTCAAGATCCAGGTCAGAAGCTTGTGTATTCCAGCCTCAAGATTTGGATCACAAGTAAGCCCTCCAATTTTAGATTTAGTTCATTCCAGATATAGTCAAGTTGACAACCAGGAGTAGCGGTTATACCAGGTATTCTGCTATAACTCCTATGACTCCTATCTGCCATCACTCATCTTATGGGTAATTGATAAAAGCTGAAAATGAATATTAAGGTTGGCAAGCATGGAGCCTCTGTAGTTAGTGGTGCAATTCTGCAACTCCAATAGCTGCAACCTCCAGAGTAAATGTACATGGAATGGCAGTGCTACAGTGTAGCTCTAATAGTGATATGATTCAAAAAGTTATATCTGTTAAGAAATACTGTGATAGAGGAATGTGTTGCAACAACCTATCAGCTGCTTGGAATTGAGGTACTTGGTTTTGTGAGAATCTAATAGTAAACAACTAAACTAAAGCAGTGAAACAAATATTGTTGCTGCTCCTTAAAATTTAGAGAGCACAAGCCAGGCGTAGTGGTGCACGCCTTTAATCCCAGCACCCGGGAGGCAGAGGCAGGCAGATTTCTGAGTTCNAGTCCAGTGTGGTCTACAAAGTGAGTTCTAGGACAGCCAGAGATACACAGAGTAAACCTTGTCTCAAAAAATAAAAATAAAAAAAAAACCAAAAAAAAAAGACTTAGAGAGCATATTAAATTTTCCTCAGAAGCTGATTAGAATAAGGTTTCACAAAAAATTACCTTCCATATCTTCATCTAATGGTTGGCTGAGGGTGTCTGCATCTGTTTCTGTTGGCTGCTGGGTGGAGCCTCTCATAGGACAGTTATGCCAGGTTCCTATCTGTAAGCTTAACAGAGTATCATTAATAGTGTGAAGGATTGGTTCTTGCTCATGGAATGGGTCCCGTCCTGGACCAATCATTGGCTGACCACTCAATTCCCCTTATTCCATTCCTGTCCCTGCACATCTTACAGGCAGGACACATTCTATGTGGAAGGTTTTATGGGTGTTTTGCCTTTTTCCATCCCACTACTGAGAGGCCTTAAAAATATCAGTAAGAGGGCTGGAGAGATGGCTCAGCGGATAAGCGCACTGAATGCTCTTCCAGGAGTCCTGAGTTCAAATCCCAGCAACCACATGGTGGCTCACAACCATTCATAATGAAATCTGATGCCCCCTTCTGGGGTGTCTGAAGCCAGCTACAGTGTACTTACATATAATAAATATATAAATCTTTAAAAAAAAATCAGTAAGAAATGAAAAGTTATAATGCACATAGTGACTAAGCAACACATCGCTGAAGAAAGTTAAATCTCCAGATATATCACATTACAAATTTCAATACATTATTAACTATAGAAATGAAAATAATATAATATTTAATACTAGAAAAATCCCAGTGTATGTGAATACTTATAATTCTGCATTCAGGTAATGTCGAAATATAACAGTATGTAAGATTTCAAAGCCTTTTCAAATAATGGCATTTTTAAATATCTTGATATTAGAATTCATTTTAAAACTAAAGAACCATTGAAGCAACTATCTTCATCATCTTGGCCCTGGCTCTGTGGTTTATTAATATTTGACTGATATTTCCTCTTCTGAATAGCTTAATTTGTGACATTAAACANTAAATGGTAGTAACAATAGACTATTAAACGGAAGATCACAGTGGTGCCCATGAATTTGGTGCGTTACCAGCTTCACATGGTTCTTTTTTTCTTTTTTCTTTTTTTCCTTTTTAAAATTAGATATTTTCTTTATTTACATTTCAAATGTTATCTCTTTTCCTAGTTTTCCCTCCAAAAATCCCCTATACTCTACTCTCTCTCTCTGCTCCCCATCCCACCCTGACCCATTCGTGGTCCTGACATTTCCCAATACTGGGGCATAGAGCCTTCACAGGAACAAGGGTCTGTCCTCCCATTGATGAGCTAGTAGGCCATCCTCTGCTACATATACACCTAGAGTCACAAGTTCCACCATGAGTTTTCTTTGATTGGTGGTATAGTTCCAAGGAGCTCTGGGAGTACTAGTTAGTTCATATTGATATTCCTCCTATGGGGCTTCAGACCCCTTGGTACTTTCTCTAGCTCCTTCATTGTGCTTCATCCAATGGGTGACTGTGAGCATCCACTTCTGTATTTGCCAGGCAGAGCCACCTAGGAGACAGCTACATCAGGCTCCTTGTCAATACACCTGTTCTCATCTTTGCCACAGTGATCTCTTTGAGTGTCCTTAAACTTATAGGTCCATATTTCTGTTTTGTAGCTCTGTGTCTGTTGTGACTTCTAAACATATGTTAGTATTCAACTTTAATTTAATCCAGAGAGATAATGTATCTAAAAGTGCTTTTACATGTGCTGTTCTTCCTCTTGATGAGGACAGAAAGAACATTTTATGCCAAAATGTTTCTATTTTCTTTGCTGTCAGCTTCTCTAATCTCATGGAATAAGATATGCTATTAAAATTTTTATGTAATTCTTTTTAGTAAAATGAAATGCAAGAAGGGTCTTTTGCAAAATTTAAGAAAGTAGTTTGGTTAAACATATGACTAAGGAGATAGTTTGTGTTCAAACTTTCAGAGTCTGGCCTTGAGCTGCTTATTATAGGCCAATTAATGCATAGCACAATTTGTGAAATATTTCCTAGTAATAACTAACGCAATGTGATTACTATCTGTAACATACATGGGATATCTTCAATAAAGATGAGTCTGATACATTAACTATATGATACTTTCTACAACGATGGTTTCTGTATATTGAAAACTCAATATAGTGTTCTAAAGGAGAATCTGGTATGCCTTAGAGTCACACAGATCATGGAAACTGTCACCAGGATATTAAGCACTTCTACTGGCAGTTTCTAGAAGGAATACACCTGTGTGTTTAACATTCCCGATTCTCATATGGCTTATATATCAGCACAAGATCCTCCAACAATGAAAGCTATGTCAAAAAATCAAAAAGCTTAGCTATTCAGTGCTAAATTTATAACTTCATTCATATGAATGAATGCAAGTCAAAACTACTCTGAAATTCTATCTAACACCAATCAGAATGGCTAGGATCAAAAACTCAAAGGACAGTACATGCTGGTGAGGATATGAGCATGGGTAACACTCTTCCATTACTGGTGGGAGTGAAACTTATACAACCACTCTGAAAATCAATCTGGTGGTCTCTCAAAAAATTGAAAATAGTTCTACCTCAAGACCCAGCTATACTACTCTTGGACATAAACCGAAAAGATGTTCCTACTTCTCACAAGAACACTTGTTCAACTATGTTCATAGCAGCTTTCTTCAGAAGAAACATGTAGGACTGTGAAAGGTAGCCTGGTTCCTGGTGGAACAAACCCTAGAAGCCTCAGAGACACTGAAGGGATGGTAAGAGCTTTGCCTGCTCCTGGGCACCAGGCCCCTGTCATTAGTTGCAGCTCCTGTATATTTGTGGCCATCAGTCACATAAGGGCAATACCCCAAGCCCTCCAAAGGACATGACCTGTAGTCACAGCTCTCTTAATACAGAGATCTCCATTATAATGAGGAACCTAAAGACCTGTAGTGCTTACCCAATAAGCTTTCCTTCCCAGATATTCCTCCCTGCAAAAGGTATTTAATCTCAGGCTCACCCTGAGAAGTGAGGTTTGGTTTTACATATCCACTTTCCACCATGACAATAAATGCCTTAAAACAGTGAACTGCCTCTTTTCATTGAGATCTACCATAGGTAGCCACAGAGAAGGCCTTCGCCTATCTCTGTTATCAGCTCTTCCAAGGCTTCCAGCAGTGCCTGGATATCTAAGAGCCTGAGAACCAGATGGCCCTGGCCTTATTGCAGGCCTGGGGACTCCCAAATCAGCACTGGTGTCCTGTGCCATAGACTGTGCTTTCCTACCCCTGGAGCGTATCCTGGGACATCCTTATGGCCCAAAACCTGCCCAGGTGTGGGGTAAGCCCAGTCACTCCCCAAGTCCTGCCTCCTGAAACAGCTGAGCCCTGAGGCAGAGCAGACTCAGGACCCACAATCCTACAGCTGGCACTACCACTG
Source organism: Mus pahari (assembly GCF_900095145.1). NCBI lineage: Eukaryota > Metazoa > Chordata > Mammalia > Rodentia > Muridae > Mus > Mus pahari. The sequence continues at coordinate 38,269 of NW_018392326.1, read as the reverse complement.
TGGGGCAAACCCAGCCAAAGCATCCCCCAGCAGGTGACCCCCACACAGAAACCCCCATCAGAACTCCACATCACTCAAGGACTCTGAGTAACCCCTGACCTAGTTCAAAAGACCCAGGCCTTCATCTCATCATCATCACCATCCTTCTCTCTCTCTCTCTCTCTCTCTCTCTCTCTCTCTCTCTCTCTCCACACACACACACACACACACACACACACACACACACACACACACATTCCTGCCCAGCTAACCCCCGTCCCTTTTGACTTTTATCTACTATCTAAATCTTATTTTGGACTTTCTTGCTCTATTACCATGGTGACTAGCCTCAACTCTCTGCCCCTCCCCCAACACCACAGAGAGGGGGCTACTACATAGTTAACAGAGCTGCCTTTCAGAAGGCAGTGACTGTTCTGGGCTCCCTGATTGCCCTGCTTGCCAGCCCGAGAGCCCAACCTGCAGTCCCATGTGGCCCAAAAAGCTAGATCCACCCTCGCCCACAGGCCTACAGATACTGCCTCTCACTCTCTCTGGTCCAGGTGATAACTGTGCTATCAAGCATCTATGCTTCTTCCTTTGAGTTTTTTTTTTCAAGTTGCCCTTTCACATTCTCCTTCTACTCTACATTTAGGATATACCATCCAAAAAAACAAACAGGGAAAACAAGGGGATCTGTCTGCTAGAGCACACAGCCTAAGCATGGCTGTGCAGGCCCTTCCCCCATATACTTGGTTACAAAGCAAGCCTCAACAAATACAAGAAAAATTTCAGGAAGACCTTGTACCTTACTAAGACCACCATGGATTAAAACTGGACTTCAACAACAACAGAAACATTGGAAAGAGTACGTATCTACATTTTCTTTAAAATTGAACAACTCTTGGGCTGGAGGGATGGCTCAGTGGTTAAGAGCACCGACTGCTCTTCCAAAGGTCCTGAGTTCAAATCCCAGCAACCATATGGTGGCTTACAACCATCCATAATGAGATCTGACGCCCTCTTCTGATGCATCTGAAGAAAGATACAGTGTTCTTAGATCTAATAATAAATCTTAAAAAAAAAAAATTGAACAACTCTCTATTCAATGATCTCTGGGTCAGGGAAGAAGTGAAGATAGAAATTACAGACCTTCCAGAATTCAATGAAATTGAAGATAAATCATACCCAAATTTATTAGACACAATTAAAGCAGTGATAAGAATAAAGTTCATAGAACTAAGTGTTTGCATAAAGAAATTGGGGCTGGGCGGTGATGGCACACCCCTTTAATCCCAGCACTTGGGAGGCAGAAGCAGGCAGACTTCTGAGTTCAAGGCCAGCCTGGTCTATAGAGTGAGTCCCAGGACAGCCAGGGCTATACAGAGAAACTCTGTCTTGAAAAACAAAAAGGGGGGGGGGGAGAGATGGCTCAGCAGTTAAGAGTACTGACTGCTCTTCCAGAGGTCCTGAGTTCAATTCCCAGCAACCACATGGTGGCTTGTGACCATCCGTAATGATATCTGATGCCCCCTTCGGGTGTGTCTGAAGACAGCTGTGTACTTATATATAATAAAGAAATCTAAAAAAAATAGGAAGATCTCATGAAAGCAATTTAAGAGTATACCTGAAAGCTCTAGCAAAAGGAGGAAGAAGAGGAGAAGCAGAAACAAACACCAGAAAGAGGAGTATAAGACAAGAAGTAATCAAAATCAATCAGTTAGAAACAAAGAAAACAATACAAAGAAGCTACAAAACAAAAAAGTTGTTCTTTGAGAAAATCAGCAAGAAAGATAAACCCTTAGAAACACTAACCAAGAGACAGATACACAGTATCCAAATGAAAAAAAAATCAATAATAAAAATGGAGACATAACAATTGACACTGAGGAAAATCCAAGAATCAATAGGTCTTAAATCAAAAGACTGTACTGTACAAAATTTGAAAATCTTAACAAAATGGACAATTTTATAGACAGATTCCATGCGTCAAAGTTAAAGCAAGATCAGATAAAGTATTTAAAGAGCCCCATAACCTCTGAAGAAGTAGAAGCAGTCAGTAAAAGTCTCTCAATCTAAAAAGCCCAAGTCCAGATAGTTTTAGTATAGAATTCTACCAGTCTTTCAAAGAAAAGCTAATACCAATACTCCTCAAACTATTCCACAGAATAGACAAAGAAGGACACTGCCAAATTTATTCCATGAAATTACAGTCACACTGATACCTAAACCACATATAGACTCAACAAATAAAGAGAAGTTCAGACAGATTTCTCTTATGAATATTGATGTGAAAATACTGAAGAAAATACTAGCAAGCTGAATCCAGAAACACATCAAAGACATGATCTACCAAGAGCAAGTAGGTTTCATCCCAGGGATGCAAGGATGATTCAAATTACAAAATCCCATCAATGTATTCCTCCATATAAATACAGTGGAAAAAAANCACATGATTATCTCATTCAATNCTGAAAAGCCTGTGGCAGACNCCCCTTCTTGTGAAAAGTACTAGAGAGTTTAGGGATACAAGACATACCCTTTGGTTATGATAAACATAAANAAAACAATATACACGGAGGCAATAGACAACATCAAACTCAATGGAGAAAAACATAAAGCCTTTACACTGAAATGCAACAGCTGAGGCAGTCTGTGAAGCTGGATCACTTTGGCTAGCTGCTTTGTCTTCACTGGTGTCTGTTTTGATCTGAAAACACACAAACTTTAAAAATTTTCAGTATTAGCACATTTATAGAATGTACAGTGTGCAAAATCAGTTAATACTGATTCTGTGTTCTATGTCTGACCAGGTGAAAAGCATCTGTCAGTCTTTATAAGTCCATTTGGACTGCTTAAGAAAACTGTAACAGGGTGTTATTAATCCTCACCTATCTGACAAATTTTATTTCTTTGGGCACATTTAGGGTTAGTTATGGCACATATTAGAGCTTGATTACATATATATTAAAAGGTAGGACAATTTTTCCCCTTGGCTTGTTACCAGGTTAGAGAATATTTTTCTTTAAGCTTCTACTATTTACATGGAGTCTCATGAAAACTTGAAACTTCAGAAGCATCTTTATAATAGTTGAGCTATCTCCTCATTTTCTAGTGCTAATGGTGCTGGCAAAGGTATACAAGATCCAGTAGGGCTGTATATAATTGATGATCTCTGTTTCAAATGTATACAAGATCCAGGGTTGTATTTAATTGATTATCTCTGTTTTGAATTGCCTGTTGTAGTTATATAAATAACAAAGTTACTTCTGAATCATCTCAAATATTCAGCGCTTTCTATATGCAAAGCAACACCTTATGCATATTCAGAGTCAGTAAATGTATTAAGAGATTCTTGGGAATCTAATAAAACCATGAGATATTATAAGGTTCTAATTTTTGAACTGAAGAAAATGGGCTTTGAATTAGTTTAATTATATTTCCTGACTTAATAACCTGCCATTCCAAATTTATTGGCATCTGTATAAAAAAGAGCAGCTTGAGAGATTGGTGGTATTCTTATTACATAAGGAAGAATCTATGTAATTTCTTTTATAAACTGAAGTTGCTTTTTTGGGGGAACCTGTTGTTAATTTCTTCCTCCACCACCATCCCAAAAATTACTGCAAGCTACTTGACAGTATTCATTGACTTCCCATAATTATGTAATTTAAGAATTAGTATAAAGCACTATAATCACTGCTGGATATTTTCATGTTAATATTCTTTTTTTGTTTTGTTTTGTTTTGTTTTGTTTTTGTTTTTGTTTTGAGATAGGGTTTCTCTGTGTCCTGGAACTGATATTGTAGACCAGGCTGGCCTCGAACTCAGAAATCCACCTGCCTGTGCCTCCCAAGTACTGGGATTAAAGGTGTGCACCACCACCAGCTGGCTTCATGTGATATTCTTATTCTTCCTTTCACAATCAATTTGGGAATCTTTTCTATATAGGTTCTAATTTCTTTACTGTTTATGTGTACAAAATATTTATTTTAAGATATTATCTTCTTTTTACTTAAGTATTCATTTTAAGAGAATTCGGAGAAAAAATAACTAAAATACATTTAATCATAGAATTCAAGTGATCCAGATATGCATGCTGAATTCTCTTTTTGACCAGCGTCAATTCTCTTAACTTTAGCTGATAATTTTTATGGATGATTTAAGTCTGAATTACCTTGTAAGGTATGAAATATATTGTGTAGCTTTTAAGTATTTAATCCAATTATGGGCCACAATTAAAATCTCGCAGTAATTATTGAAAGCCATTGAAAGTTTTTAACTTATCTCTCCTAATGTGTATTTCCTATATATGTCTTCTCTCTAAATCTATCTTATATCCTAGATTTTTGAGAGAATCTTGTCTTTGCATTTCCCTAGGAGCAATTTGGAATCTCACACAAGGAATTATTTTTTATTTCAATGAACATTTTTTTCCATAAGAATCAGCAAGTCGCCAGGCGGTGGTGATGCACGCCTTTAATCTCAGCACTTGGGAGGGAGAAGAAGGCAGATTTCTGAGTTCAAGGCCAGCATGGTGTATAGAGTGAGTTCTAGGAAACCAGGACAGCCAGGACTATACAGAGAAACCATGTCTCGAATAAAACAAACAAACATAAACCAAAACAAACAAACCAAACCCCAAACAAAATAAAATAAAAAAGAATCAGCAAGCAACATATTATACTGTCAATCTAATGATAAAGTATAAATTGAATAAATTGTTTATTAATTATTTGTAATGGCTGTTACACAAAGTATTGACACAAAGTGGGGACCTTTAATATTCCTTGTGGCTAGACCTTTTACTGGCATCTCCTCATTAGCTTTTCACTGTTAGATATGGGCAGAGGTAAAGTAAACTTCTCCCTGCATGGGATTGGAAAAAAAGCAATCTTTTAAATAAATCACTGTAATAAACCATGCCTTAGATAACAAATGAATTGTTTTGCATATAGAAAGTGTTGAGTATTTGAGATGATTGAGAATTAACCTTGTTATTTATATAACTACAACAGGTATTTCAAAATGGATTCTAGGTTGTTAGGAACCCATAGGCCGAATCCCTTTATTAATTGTTGTCAGATATGTTAGCATCCTACACTTTCCTAATTTCATTTTAATGACAAGTACAGAAAAATTCCAAGGTCTGGTAGATTCTTTTATATGTTGAACCACCAGCTACTCTGGGACCAGTGGCTATTGCACCTATAAAGATTCTTTATTTAAGAGCTACTTCTCTAACCGAACAGGCTAGTTAGTTAACCATTTTAGTGGTGGAAAAGTTGGAACTCTATCATCCATAGCTCTCCATATTAATTTGGAAAGCCACTTTCTGTGTCCTGCCCCTGGACAACCTATACAGTCTATAACAGTTTTTGATGAAATTTCAATACATTTTCAGGAATATCTTCTATTTTACAGCTGGTCCTTGAAATCGAAGTATGTTTTCCACCTTTGCAATAGATTTCTTCCCCATAAATCCATGACTATATATGACATATATCAAAGCCTCTTTGATCTTCTGGTCCTATACATTTAATCCATTTTATACTTTATTTTATCTGAAACAATGCCACAACCCCTAGGAACTGTGGTCAAGTTACATTAAAAGAATCTTGTAAAATTACTATTACTTCTGCTACAGTATGCAGTAGGTCTTCAATTTCAATTTCATGTAACAGTAATTTCAATTTTAGTCTCATAGAATTTATACTAGTTTGCTAAAATGTTTGTTTCCTGGTGTGTTTAGAATCTCTTGTTTTATTCATTGGAGTAATTGGAGTAGTTAAACTTAGAGCAGTGCTGACTGTTGTACCAAGTATTAATTTTTCTAGTTGTTCTCTAGAACAGGCTCTCCTTGGCT
>NW_018392326.1:2496-29592 GCF_900095145.1 Mus pahari | reverse complement strand
TCATTACTGAGCATATTATAATTAGTTCTGTGAGATAATTAAAACAAAATTATATGAGGTACAAATGCCCTCTGCTATAGTATTTTCTTTCTTTTTTTTTTTTGACAAATCACAGAAAATATCATTTTAAAATCTTCCTTTAGAGGCTCCACTTTATTATGCACTTTTACAAAACATTTCTAATTATTTCTCTTTGCCACTCCTACATTTAATAATTATTTCTTTTTAAAACTTTTTAAAGTTTTAAAACCTTTTCATTTTTGTTTTTGTTTTTGAGACAGGGTTTGTCTGTATAGCCCTGGCTGTCCTGGAACTCACTCTGTAGACCAGGCTGGCCTCGAACTCAGAAATCCGCATGCCTCTGCCTCCCAAGTGCTGGGATTAAAAGCATGTGCCACCACGCCTGGCTTAAAACCTTTTTAAAATTCTGTTCTCTGGGGAATATTCTGTTATGAGCATATATTATAAACTCTAGGGTCTAGAATTTCAGCTTCTGTCTCTGCTCAACATTCCTGTATCTGGGATCATCCTGTGGCTCGATTCTCTCATACAGCTCCCACATCTGGAAATTGTGGAGAATTTTGATCTCGTGCCTAAGATGGTATCTCATACCTAATCTGAATCTCATGGTCAAGCCTGGATTTAAGGCCTTATGTTGTACACCAAATAGTGTGAGAATTTTGTGATCCCATTTGAGGGAAAATTAAGACATGGAGACATCTATATATTTTAAAACTGTTGCCCTTGTGCTGGGATAGTCTTTCACCTAGCTACTAACTTAAATTGACTTCTCAAACATTCTATCTTTCCATGTGAGTCTCACTAACTAACACCCTATTCCATTCTGTCTTCCTTCCTTCTCCTTTTCCATCAATCTGTATCTCCATTTGTCTCCCTGCATCTCTGTATATATCTTGTTCTGCCTAGAAAGCCTGGCTGTATTTCCTGCTCCAGCTCCAGATGCCAGCTCTTTATTATGCAAAACCCAATATTTCTTCATTGTAAAGGCAGGTAAGGAAGTGTCTGTCACATCCTGCTAGCTGGGTAATGCTGGGTCCTGTTTTTCTGTTAAAATTTTGGGCTTGAGGAACAAGATATACATATATTCAAAGAGTACCCTTAAACCTCTTAAATCCATCTCTTCTAACTACAAAACTGATTTCATTGTAAAAATGATTACAAATCCAAATATGATAAAGAAGACAAGCCTCTGCCACCTTTAAAGTCCTTGCGTGGCAGCCATCAGTCTTTCAAATAAAACGGCACATCCACAAGGCTACTGGGTCTCTAATATGCTAGGAAAATCTCACACTGAACTTTCAATAAAAATTCATAATAGCCAGAAATTGGAAACAACCAAGATATCTCTCAACCAAAGAACAGATGCAGAAAAAGTGGTTCATTTACACATTGGAATACTACTCAGCTATCAAAACAATGATATCATGAATTTTGCAGGCAAATGGATGAAACTAGAAAATTTCATCATCAGTGAGGCAACCCACATGCAAAAGTATATTCAGGATTTACTCTCACTAATGAATGGTTATTAGCCATAACGTACAGGATAACCAGGATACATCCCACAGACCCAAAGAAGTTAAACCAAAAGGAATTCCCAGGTGAAAATGCTTGAATCTAACATAGAGAGGGAAATAGAAGTCATAGTAGGCAGAGGGATGAAGGAAACTGGGTGAGAGATGGGATGGAAAGGGAAATGGAGGGATCAGGTCAGGTGTGTGGAAAGACAGGAGGGCNAGAGAGATAGGAGAATGAATGGAAAGCTGCAACTGCAGCAGGTGGGAAGAATCTCTTGGAAATCCCAAAGTCAAATGATGGTGTGGGGAGCTGTTCTCACAATCGCCATGGCAAGATGGTGCTGGCATCTGGTGTTCTAACTAGTAAACAAGTGGTCTGCACATGTGCCAGGTAAATTTCCATCCCTTGCGCCCTGCCTGTCCTGTGGCATCATCTGGGCTGATAGTGAGCAGCCAACCAGGGAGCTACACGTCCTAGGCGGAGAACATTTCCTATATAAGGGAGAGGGTTTTTCACCTCGGGGTCTCCGCTTTTGAGTAGCTTATGCATTGCCTCTCGAGATGCATTAAAGCTTTACTGCAGAAGGATCCTAATGAGGTGTCGCGTCATTCTTGCTGGCGAGATGGTAGCACGGCGCATGATGGGGGATGCTCCCAAAAGTCAATACTTGGGACATTATCCAGTTGCCTAACAGTGGAGACAGGGAACCTGAAGAGGCCAAGTCATATAGGAAGGGAGGAACTCAGTGTAGGGATAAGGACACCAGCCCACCCACAAATCTTCCAATCCAAAATTTGTCCTGTCTAAAGGAAATTCAGGGATAAAGGTGGAACAGAGATTGAGAGGATGGCCAACCATCCCAATTTGAGACACATCCCATGGGTAAGCACCAATCTGTGACACTATTAATGATATACTCTTATGCACCAGACAGGAGCCTATCATAACTATCATCTGAGAGACCACACCCAGCAGCTGACTGAAATAGATGCAGATACACATAGCCAAACATTGGGTAGAAGTCAGAGACTCCTTTGGAAGAGTTGGGGGAAGGACAGAAGGCCCTGAATGGGCTAGGAACTCCACAGGAAGGCCAACAGAGTCAACTAACCCGGATCTCTAGGACCTTTCAAAGACTGAGCCACCAACAAGGGAGTACATATGGGCTGGACTGAGGCCCCAGACACTCATGTAGCAGATGTGCAGCTCAGTATCTGTGTGGACCCCACAACACTGGAACCAGGGACTGTCCCTAAACTATAACCTGACTCTGGAANCCATTCCCCAACAAGNCTGACTTGNCTGACCTTGGTGGAGAGGATGTGCCTAATCCTGCAGAGACTTGATATGCCAGANTCNGGGNATATCCAGGGGAGCACAACCATCTCAGAGGAGAAGAGGAGTGGGTATAGGGGGAGACTTTGTGAGGGGAGAAGCAATATAGGGGAGACAGAATTTTGAATGGAAAGAAAGGGGATGGAGGGAAGAAGGAAGGAAGGAAGGAAGGAAGGAAGGAAGGAAGGAAGGAAGGAAGGAAGGAAATAAAGATTTTGTTTAAGTGAGCAAATTCTAAATTCATTGGTAATTGATTAATATGGTCTTTAATGATTCTAAGTTCAGCTCTTCCATAAGAATTGTAGGGGCGCCAGGAGTGGTGGTGCATGCCTTTAATCCCAGCACTCGGGAGGCAGAGGCAGGTGGATTTCTGAGTTCGAGGCCAAGCCTGGTCTACAAAGTGAGTTCCAGGACAGCCAGGGCTATACAGAGAAACCCTGTCTCAAAAACAAACAAACAAACAAACAAACAAAGAATAGTATGGGCTTTTTATTGAAAATAACCAAATCAACATGGAAGCATGCATTACACTAACAACAAAAACAAAACAAAACAAAACAACACGAAAAAAATATTAACAATAAAAATTTTAAATGCCTGACAGACAGAGGAGCAGATAAAATGATTCTAAAACAGGCTGATGTTTTCCTATATTAGACACTCCTACCAGGGATTCAATTGATGGGTGTTGGTGGTCTCTCCCAAGCACTGATTACTCAAGACTTTTATAAATGAGAAGACACACATAGAACAAATGGAACCATCAGACACCTAATGGCTGATGTGGCCACTAACTTGCTAGNTAGAGATGTCTTAGAAGATTTAGATGTGGTCCATGTTAGTGAGGAACAGAGAGAATGCCTCCAGATGGAAAAGTATGAAAAATACCGAGCTCAAAATACCCTCCATTCTAAGGGTAACTGTTATGTATCTTACTCCCTACCTGCAATGGATCATTGATGACTTCATCTGGGTTGAACAGTGAACCCTGAACTCGGAGAAGTTAATAATCTTACAACAATTTGTCAAAAACTAATGCGATATGGGCCATATACATCCCTCTAGAATCCCCAGGTCTTGGTAATTAATAAGAAAACCAGGACCCGAAAGGTCCTTCAGGACTTAAGAGTAGTCAACAAAACCATGAAAGTTTGGGGCTCACCATCATGGCCTCCCCCTTGCCTAAGCTATACCTAATAACACCCAAATATTGGTATTAGACACTAATATCTGTCTCTTTTTAATTCCACAACAGGAACAAGATTGCAGGCACTTTGCTTTCTTAATACTTAAAATCAACAAATCAGGACCAACTGATAGATGTAAGTGGATCATTCTTTCCTAAGACATGGCTAACAGTCCAAGTATTTGCCTGGAAGCAGTAGCTCACGCATTAAAACCCCTTATCCAGTCAGGTCTTCATATATATGATTATATGGATGAATTACTACATATGTTGCTAGACAAACAACAAGGCACAAAGGCCCTAAAAAAAAAGAGGCTTTACTATAGCAGAGGATGAGATTTAGCTTGTTCTGCCCATCACATTCCTAAGAACTGAAATTACCCTAACCACAGTCCAATCAGCTAAACCAGTTATTGATTACTGACTTTGCCAACCTGTTCACTCTAATTGACCTTCAAAGCTTTTTAGGCAATGCCAATTGGCTTAGACCTTGGCTCTTCATACTGATGAACCAATTACACTTTCTGTTTGACTTACTTAAGGGTGAAAAAAACCCTGCCTCTNCTCCCTCCCAGATACCAGCAACTTTTTTCTGGCAACCATCCCACTAAAAATGTCTCCCTGGCTCACTATGATCCACAGGAGCCAATCCACACACCGATATTTCACTCCTCTCCCACAGTATTTGGACTTCATAGAAACTAGAATGGATCCATGGACCAAAAGGGGATTGCCTCAACTATTAGCGAAAGTTGACATTATCCACCTTGATAAGTATGGAAAGAGAGTACACCTTATAGATTATATGCAAGGAACCTGATGTGATCATTTTACCCTTTCCCCCTCCCAGACATATAATGGCTTATAAACACACAGACACAGACACAGACACAGACACAGACACACACACACACACAGACACACAAACCACACCTCATTTTCTTATTGGCTTCCCAGGACAAATAGACAATCACTACCCTTAGGATGAATTACTGGCAACCATACCATTCTTTAGATGACGCCTTCCTTGCATATTCTTCTGACCCCATATCCCACAAGTTCCCATGCCTTTTACTAAGGAGCTGACTATGTGATATATTGAGGAAAAAATGAAACCCAATCACATGTTTTCTCCCAACCGAAGAAATCTACCCAATTAAAAGAACTATATGCCATCTTTCAGGTCTTACCACACCTAAAAGAACTATTTAATCTATATTCAAACAACATTTATGCAGTTAGCCTACACTAGCTAGCATGCTTCTACATCAAACTGGATGGTACCCCTTTTCCCCACTAGTAATTAAAGTTTCAAAACCATTTCATACTAGAACATTTCCAATTTTAATCATCCATATATGGTCATATTCATTCTTCTCTGAATCCCTCTCTGATAGAAATATGTTAGCCAATAAAATTGCCACAACTGAGGCCTTTACTAATACCCTCACCCCTGAAAGGTCTTCATCAGCTGATTTCTATCAAACTAAAAGGGCTGCAACTTAAATTCTCCACCCCTCCATAAAATACCTCAAATGGATTCTCAAAACTTGTGCCACCCCAATTTGTACTCCTGATAAATGCACTAACTCCAAGGGCCATAAGGCTAATGACCTCTATCATCCATATTCAGTCATCTGGTAGCAACAAAACGAAACAAAACAAAACAAAAAACCCAAAAAAGTACTTGTAACCACAGACACTTATCCCTGTTTCATCTAGGCTACAACACAAAATAATGAAAACTCAAAAGAAACTAATTAATGAGATGTTATACACTTTTGTTATCATGGGGGTCCTTCTCCAAATCAAAACTGATAATAGGTCAGCTTTCAAAAGCCACAAAGTCCAAATTGTTATGAAATTTTGAAGATTGTTCACCACACTGGTATCCCCCACAATCCCCAGGGTCAAGCTATCATTGAAGAAACACATCAAAGGCTTAAAAAAACAATCAAATTGGCAACCAGGCTCCCTACCACCAAACACCCAATTAAATCCAGCATTGTTCACACACAATGTGTTAAATGTCCATGCTACCCAGGACAAACCTCCCATTTTTTATCACTGGAGTCAGTCAACACATATCCCGCCCATCTGTTCAGGTAAAAGGAGTCACTAGACAAATGTTATTGTTAATTATAGGAAGGAATTTTGCTGTGTTTTTCCATCCTAGGCCTATATGAGTTCCTGCCATGAAAGTCTGACTCTATGTCACTGACTGAAAAGATTGCCCAACACTTATTGATTCCTTCAGGATGGAAAAGAGAGAAGTGTAGTGGTGAGTTTAGCTACACCGCTTTGGCTCCTGGTGGGTCATACTCCCAGCCACCCACCCAGGATCTCTTTGGATTCATGAAGGAAACACACACACACACACACACACACACACACACACACACACACACACACACACGTCAGTTAATTTATGATGTGCCATAGGCTGGGCACTCCTAAACCTTCCCCTGCTAGCAAATGCTCTCCTCTAGTATTCCTGAGACTCCTTTTTTTTTTTTTTTTTTTTGGTTTTTTGAGACAGGGTTTCTCTGTGTAGCCCTGGCCATCCTGGAACTCACTTTGTAGACCAGGTTGGCCTCGAACTCAGAAATCCAACTGCCTCTGCCTCCTGAGTGCTGGGATTAAAGGCGTGTACCACCACACCCGGCTCCTGAGACTCTTAAACCTTCCCCTGCTATGCCAGGCTGAACAAATTCTTACATGTCTGGTTGGCTTTCTCTCCTGAAGCTCTTCTATCCCATCTCTCCCCGAGTCATGGTGATTCTTTGTCTTCCTTCCTCCCAGTTCCTAGCCAATGCAAATCCAGAGGTTCCACCTCAGTCTACATGCCCAACCATTGGCTGTTGGCTCTTTACTGAGTGATCAAAAACCAATTGGGGACAAGGAATTTCAGCATTTGGACACACAGATTCCCAATTTGGGGGGCTAGATTAATTGAAAGTGTTGGAACCAGTCCCCCAACACAGAAGAGATGGCATCTCCATTGAAACAAGATCTCATGGAAGGACATCCGTAACCTTATGGCACTGTAGGATCCCCTCTCGGTGACCCCCTCGGGTCACAGGAGTCAGGATGTCCCAAAGAAACATGATAGACAGACTTTCTTGATGCAAAAGCATGAGGCAGTTTAATGGCGGAGCTCCGGGCCGATGCATACCTCACACGGGAGGCAGGAGCATCAATGACGAGGCCCAAAAGATAGGGGTTTTTATAGGGAGTTATAGGGAGAGGGTTGGGGGATTTGGGGGGAACTTGGTGCAGCTTCACACAATTGGCTTGATTACAAGTNAGTAGAATAATACATGCAGGTTATAGCATCAACAATTTTAGGGAGGGGGCCAGGGCCAGCAGTTTGGCTGGGTCAGCGTGGCCCAGGCCGCCAGATGGCCAATGAGTCAATCAAAAAATAACCCACAACAGTTCCTGTGTTTATGTCTATCCTTGGGGCTACCCATCCTCAGGAATGTCCAAACAAGGAGCTCTCCTGGACATGCCTGGACTTATTATTGTAAAATCTTCAGCTAGGCCTTCAGGGCCTGTCAGACCTCAGGCCTTTAAGTTCCTAATATTGCCCTATTTGTCTCATGTTATACTTTTGGCTATAAGTTCTCTGCTTTTCTTGAATTCAATCCTTTTCATTTTCCCCTCTTATTCTATTTACCCATTCTAATCCTAAAATTTAAAAGTCGGTCTCTGCCTCTCCTGCTCTCATATATATATATATATATATATATGTTGATATTGTTCCTGGAGTACCATAAGTTTTACTGCATCTATTCTACTCCGGATAAAAGCAATTCCCTTATTAATTAGACAGGGATCAAAAATCAAAACTAGGCACACAATAAGAACTGGTCCAGCTAAGGCGGAAAATAGTCTTCTCCAAGGTCCACTCATTCTGATCAACTTAAGGGGGTGCCTTTTTAACGTGAGACATGTGAACCCAAGTGGGAATTCCTTCCACTTTAACCGCCGTGGGTGTTGTTAGTAGTACCAGGTATAGTCCTTTCCACCTTGGTTCCAGGTTTCCTGCTCGATGTCTCCTCACCAGGACAGTGTGTCCCTCCTCGAATTGATGCGGCACCTGTGTGTCACCAGCAACATAAGTTTCTTTTAACTGTTTTCAAACCTCCTTTTATAATTTTATGAGCCTGTCACATAGATGGGCGGAAGCACCCCATACATTAATTTAAAAGGAGTCAACCCAAAAGTCCTAGGGGTGTTTTGAGCTCTAAATAAAGCGTAAGGGAGAAGGGCTGTCCAATCTTTTCCCATTGGTTTCTAAAGCTAAATTGGTTAGTTTCTTTTAATGTTCTATTCATTCTTTTTACCTATCCTGAGCTCTAGGGCCAATATGCACAATGTAATTTCCAATTCATTCCCAGCTGTCTGGCCAATCCCCGACTTACCTGGGAGACAAAGGCAGGACCATTGTCTGTCCCTATTACCTTGGGTACCGCAAGACGGGGAAGAATTTCTTCAAGTATCTTCTTGGCCACCACATTAGCTGTTTCTTTTTTGGTGGGGAATGCCTCGTCCCATACTGAAAAAGTGTCTATAAAGACTAAAAGATATTTATTTTCATACCGGGCTGGTTTTACCTCAGTGAAGTCAGTTTCCCAGTAGGTCCCAGGCCTATCTCCTCGCAAACACCTTCTTTTTTGGAGCCTGCTGTACCCGGCGTTTGTGAGAATGCAAGCTCGACAGTTCTTTACTAAGTCTTCTACAGCCTTCTTTAATCCAGGGATATGATATGGGGACCTACTGATTAACCTGATCATCTTCTTACATCCTAGGTGGGTGAGGGGATGAATGTCAGACAGGTATTCTCGCCCCTCTTCTTCTGTGAGGGTCTTTTTATCTGTCTCCCTTGCACTTAACTGAAGTCTAGTTTTGACCATCAAAATCATTGGTCCCTGAGCTGCTTTCTTTGCCTCCCGATCTGCCATCTGATTTGATTTTTCTATGAGTCCAGTCCCTTTTTGGTGTCCTGGGCAATGAATAATCGCCACTTTTGCAAGGCAATTGAACAGCTTTTAACAAACTAAGAATTTTTTCTTTATTTTTAATGTCCTTCCCAGCAGATGTCAAAAGTCCACGCTGTCGATATATTATTGCCCTTGAACATAAAGCATGGCAAAGGCGTACCAGCTACCAGTGTAGATATTGATAGCCTCTCCTTCTGCTTGCCTTAAGGCTTGGGTTAGAGTGATGAGCTCTGCTCTCTATGCTGACATCTCAGGGAGACTGCTAGCTGGACTTTTTGTCTGCTACTGCTGCCTCCTGCTTTGCACTTACCTTTCACCATGAAGCTGCTTTCATCAGTGAATCAGGTCACTGCTCCTGGCCATGCCTGGTCTGTGAGGTGTGGCTGAATTTCAGTTTCCTCTACCAGCACTTCTTTACACTTATGTACTGGGGCTTCATCAGCCTCAGGTAATAAGGTAGCGGGGTTAAGACTGGCAGGGGATGCAAAACTTACTTGTTCCGTCAGCAGTAAACTTTGGTGATGTGTCATTCAGGTGTTGGTCTTCCAGCGGACTGGGGGATGCCTGACAATGCTCTCAAGATAGCGTGGGGCCATTATGGTAACATTATGGCCCATGGTCAGCTTATCAGCATCTTTTACCAATACAGCTGCAGCCACTATTGCTCGTAGGCAGGGAGGCCACTCACTAGCCACAGAGTGCAGTTTCTTTGATAGGTACTTTACTTAATGGTGTTTAAAGCACTGAAAATTCTGTGCCTGTGTTGACCAGGAAGTCTATGGGAGTTCCCCCCACTTTTAATGTATCCTTAGGCTCAGGGAGGGGGGCCAAGCCCCATCTCCCCTAGACTTTATCTTCTTTGAGACAGTACTTTTCTCTCCTGTTTCTTTTTAGGGCATTTATGAGCTCAGTGGCCGGTTTCCTTGCAATATGCACATTGGTTTTTCTCCAGGCGCTGTCTGTCTTCTCTGGGTCTTCTTGGCCCCTGCTGTTTTCTATCTCCCAGGTCCCCTAACTGTCTAGTCCTGCTGCCTCTCCTGTCTCTTTCTCTTACTGTGGCCAGAATCCTAGTCAAAACCTTTTCCTGTCTTCTATCTCTTTTATCTTCATCCTCTCTCCTTTCTCTTTCTTCTCATCCCCTCTCTCTTATGATAGTTTCTCAGCTTTCTTAACCACATTCTCTACAGTATAATTCTACAATCCCTCAATCTCTTATAAGCCTCCATGAACCTCTCTAAAAAAACCAAGGGGGGCTCAGTTGTCCCCTGCATAACTTCTCTTTTCTCTCTCTCTCTCTCTTCCTTATAAAGCACTTTCTCTGTCCCTTTTAGCACTTTTTCTGTCTCTTTTACTAGATCATGTAACTCAGCCTCCGGTAACCCTTTTAATCTCTGAAGTTTCTTTCTGATATCCGGGGAGTGGGGAAATGGGCCTGTATGGAGATGACTCCAATTAAGAAGGCATATTCAAACTGAGTCAGACACAAAGAACACACACAATATGACATCGTTTATCCATACAGTCCCCAAGAATTAACACCATTATGTAGAAACAGGTAGAAACTAAGGACACTAAGAACAAATGTTTACAATTTGACATTCATATCCTAAAGAACAAGATTATATGGCCAATTATCAATATTCTGTAACAATCAATCTAATTGCTGCTTGGAACAAAGAACAGACATCTCATCAGGCTTTTAAGACACAATTCTTTGTTGTAGTTTTTCTAAAATACATGAATTTATCTTACAATTTTTTATTAGCACTACAGCAACCTTATAATAGGATGTTAAAACTTTACTTTGAGGTGAAGAAAGATGATTTTACACTAATGTGGACCCTCCCTCTAATGCTGACATTGATGACAACCTGGAGACTGGTGACCACAGATAGCTTCAATCAATGCAATGATATTGGATCCAGTTACCCTCGGAGACTTCACATCATGGATCACCCAAGCCTTTTCTTGGATTAAGGAGTGGGCAGGCATGGCTGCCATGGCAGCTATTATGTGTCTGGCTGTGTTCATCTTCCTATGGTGTTTCTGTCACCTAAAAAGGGATCATACCAGCCATAAGGCTGTGGTCTATCAGGCCCTTGTAGCAATGGACAGCGGAGAAGAGCCCGCTGTGTGGCTTGCATCACTAAAAGGAGATTAAAATCTCACCCCTGTGTGCATGAATATGAATGATGGTGGAGCAGTGTACAGACCAGTACTTTATTTTGGATGTGACTACCAGTTGCTAAAAGAAGGGGCAGGTTTGCCTGCTCAGAGCTATCACCCGGACAGCCAGATTACCATGGGATGTGAGGCTAAGCACTGCACAGGGGGCAGCTAGTATCCAGTTTAGCGTCTTCTGGAGGATATGTCTGATTGCATGAAGGTAGTGTCCAAAAAACCTTTCCCCAGAAAATTGACACAGTTGCTGGTCAAGGTTTCACTGGGTGAGGAACCCAGATGAAGGCATACATAGTAGCCCTTTCTACACTTTTGAGGAATGAGCCCTCTCTGCGTTGTTGGGAATCAGACCTCTGTCTTCACCTATGTGTTGACCAAAGGCTTGTGCTCTCCACCTCAATGAGGTACCCTTCCAACATCTGAGGTTGCTCCTTTACGGAGTGACATGGTCTGTAATGTGTGATCTGCATATAAAACAAAAAAGGGGGAGATGTAGCGTGCCGTACCACATGCCATTACAAGATGGTGCTGACTTCTGCTGTCCATCTGGTAAACAACTCACTTGCCACCTTAGGACAGACATGTGCATTCCTATACAAAATGACTCAGCACAAGTCCTCTTTGTCCAGCCTTATGTTATTGAAGTGATTCCTGCTTTAGCCTATCCCGTGGCAACAGTAAGGCACAGAGCACCCGGGCAGTGAATGCTCGAGTATATAGGGTGGCCTTGTTAGTCCATTAGGGGCCCCTGTAACATCATGAAAGGCATCCCTGAATAAAGTGCTGTTGAGAAGGATCTTAGGCGTCGTGTCGTTCTTGCTGGTCAAGGCCGGTAGCGACATAGAGTCTCTCCAGTATGTAGTAAGATATGGTTTGAAGATGATTGCTTTCTGCAAAAGCTTTACCACATTGATTACATTTGTAATGTTTGTCTCCGGTATCTGGTCTTTGATGAACCCTAAAAGAATAGTCATATGCAAAGGCTTTACCACATTGATTACATTCATAAGGTTTCTCTCCAGTATGCATCCTTTTATGTACTTTGAGATTATTGCCCGTGCAAAGGCTTTATCACATGGATTACATTTGTAAGGTTTCTCTCCAGTATGTGTTCTTTCATGTATTCAACGATACCTGTACTGTGAAAAGGCTTTATCACATTCATTACATTTGTAGGGTTTCTATTCAGTATGAATTCTTTCATCAGCTTTATGGTGACTGTGAGAAAAAAATGATTTACTACACTGATTACATTTAAAAGGTTTCTCTCCAGTATGTGTTCTCTCATGTATTGGAAGATGACTATGGTGTGAATAGGCTTTATCCCANTGATTACATATTTAGAGTCTCCCTCCAGTATGCATTACTTTATGGGTTTGAAGATGACCGCTTTGTGAAAAGGCCTTACCACATTGATCACATTTGTAAGGTTTCTCTCCAGTATGTGTTCTTTCATGTACTTGAAGACAGCTGGGATGTAAAAAGGCTTTACCACATTGATCACATTCATAGGGTTTCTCTCCAGTATGTTTTCTTTCATGTACTCGAAGATATTTGAGCTGTGAAAAGGCTTTTTCACATTCATTACATTTGTAAGGTTTTTCACCAGTATGTGTTCTTTCATGTACTCGAAGATACTGGAGCCGTGCAAAGGCTTTATCACATTTATTACATTTGTAGGGTTTCTCTCCAGTGTGTGTTCTTTCATGTATTCGAAGAAAGCAGGGTTGTAAAAAGGCTTTACCACACTGATTACATTCATAGGGTTTCTCTCCAATATGCCTTCTTTCATGTTCTCGAAGATACTTGAGATGTGCAAAGGCTTTTTCACATTCATTACATTTGTAAGGTTTCTCACCAGTATGTGTTCTTTCATGTATTTGGAGACAACTCTGGAGTGAATAGGCTTTATCACAGTATTTACATGTGTAAGGTTTCTCTCCAGTATGTGTTCTTTCATGTGCTCGAAGATACTTGAGATGTGCAAAGGCTTTTTCGCATTCATTACATATGTAAGGTTTCTCTCCAGTATGTGTTCTTTCATGTATTAGGAGATGAGTCCGGTGGGAAAAGGCTTTATTGCAGTGTTTACATATGTAAGGTTTCTCTCCAGTATGTGTTCTTTCATGTATTCGGAGACAACTCCGGTGTGAATAGGCTTTACCACATTGATTACATTCATAGGGTTTCTCTCCAGTATGTGTACTTTCATGTGCTCGAAGATACTTGAGATCTGTAAAGGCTTTTTCACATTCATTACATTTATAAGGTTTCTCACCAGTATGTGTTCTTTCATGTATTCGAAGATGGGAGGGTTTTAAAAAGGCTTTATCACAGTGATTACATTCATAGGGTTTCTTTCCAGAATGTGTTCTTTCATGTACTCTAAGATTGTTGAGCTGTAAAAAGACTTTATCACATTCATTACATTTGTAGGGTTGCACTTCAGTCTCTGTTCTTTTATTTATTTGGACAGTACTCTGACATGCAAGCACTTCAATATGTGGAAAGCCTTCAGAGTGTTTCTCTCGAGTTTGATTTCTTTCAAGCTTTTGAAAATGACTGTGATATGTGAAGGCTTTATCACATTGTATATATTCATAGGGTTTCTCTCTAGCAGGGCTTCTTTCCTGCCTGCAATGATAATTGGGACATGTAAAATTTTATTACACTAATTACACTGAATTAGTTTCACAATTTTGTCTAATTGTAGGGTAGATACTGATCTTAGGGTTTTAACAGGGGACTAGAGAAATGGCTTAGCTGTTAAGAACATTGACTTCTCTTCCAGAGGTCCTCAGTTCAAACCCCAGCTTCCATATGATGGCTCGCAACCATCTCTAATAGAATAACATGCCCTCTTCTGGTGTTTCTGAAGAAAGTGACAGTGAATTCACATACATAAAATAAATAATAAAATGAAACAATGAAAATAATCTTTAATCACATTGTTTACAAGCTTGGTGTTCCCTTTCCTTGTGGGTTGTTTTTCATCATTAAAGATACCTGTGATGTTTAGGGTATTTATTACATGGCTCACATTTACACCAGACTTTTTATACATCAAGTTTTTCAGATACTTGAAGAAAACTGCATGAATTCAAAGATTGACCACTATAATTATGTTCACAAATTTTCTTGCACTGTGAATCATATTGTATTTGAAAATGAAGGACAATCAGAAATTCCATGTTCTTAATGCTCATAGGATTTTTTGCAGTATAATTTTATGGTTGTATTCCAAATGAAGCTGAAAATCTAAGTGACTACAAACTTGTATCTCATTCAGAAAGTCTCCTCGAAGTGGGGCCGATCATATATTGTTGTGGATAGCCCTGTGGCTAATTATATTTGATGTTAATTTCATTCTCCTAAGAGTGGTTGTGAATATGGAATGAGTCAGCCCTCATGTGATTTCCTGTAAACCTGCTTCCCACCTTAATTTGTAAAATAAAGAGAACTGATTATTGGGCAGATTAAAGGGAAGGTTGAGTGGAAGGTGGGAAGAGAGAAGGAGAAAATGGAAGAGAGAGAGGACACAGAGGAGGAGGAAGATGAAAAGCAGAGTAGAAGCACATGGCCTGGAGAAACTGCAAGTTCTAAGGGGTCTCATGGATGGAGAAGATGGTAGTGTAAGTAGCAGTAGATCTGCCCAATCTAGGCACACAGCATGTGTTCATATGAACTGAGTTGTGTTTTCACGGAACAGGGCCTATTTGGGTTAGAGATTTACTACAACAGTATATGATCTCATAAATAGTTCTGGGAAAGAGATATCCTCTGTTTCTTTCAAAATCCCTCTGCTCATATGGCCTGTATCCAGNATGACATTTGATATACCTATTACAAGAATAACAAATAAAGGGTTTCCACCTTACATTCACACAGTTTGACTTTTTGTTCCTCATATGGTAGAGATTAAGGTTTCTCCAGCACAACATCCTTAAAGCTCATGAACTTCCCCTCTCACTAAACTACCAGATTTCAGACAACTATATGATTAACAACAGCTTTACTATGGAGTATTTGCTCAGTAGAAGATTTTGGACATACACATATCACCTATTATTCAGTGTGTNTACTATTTGCAATATCTGAGTTGCGTGAATGTACATGGAATGNCAGCACAACAGTGTAGATCGAATGGTGATATGATTCAAATCGTTACATCTGTTAAGAAATACTGTGATAGAGGAATGTGTTGCAACAACCTATCAGGTGCTTGGAAGCAAGGTACTTGGTTTTGTGAGAATCTAATAGTCAAGAACTAACCTAAAGCAGTGAATAAAATATTGTTGCTGCTCCTTAAAACTGAGAACACATTAAATTTTCCTCAGAAGGTCATTAGAATAAGGTTTCACAAAAAATTACCTTCCATATCTTCTATCATTTTGACAATGTTCTTCAATGTTATGGTCATTCCATTTGTAACCTAAAATATAGGACCAGAAAATAATTATTGTTGGAAATCACTCCATAAGCCACTATATTAAGTGAACCTTAGACCCATGCCCTCGTTATTCGCCTCATTCTTCATTATTCTCATTCAAGATTACACAAGGGCATCAATAACAAAGAAATCAGCTGTTCCCCCACCTTATTTTAAAACTGAAAGGAAAATTCAGGTTTACCTATAATAGCGAGATTGCTGTAGATCTCCAGCATTACATCTTTGTAAAGTTTCTTCTGAGATGGATCCAGCAAGGACCACTCCTCCCGAGTGAAGTGGATATGCACATCCTTAAAGGTCAATGCATCCTAAAATCCCATACATACGTACAACACAAAGTGTGACAGTGATAATACTGTAATGAATACTTCACTGACAATATATTAATTTGATCTTGATAATTTCCACACTTAGATCATGACAGAGAAATTCTGTTATAACCATGAAATTGCTGGGTGTATTTGCTCAAGCCCTTAATCGCAATGCTCACCAAGTACAGGCATGTGTATCTCAATGATTTGTATGGCAATCCGGTCTATTAAACAAGTTCCAGGAAAGCCAGCACTACTCATTATGACCCTGTCTCTGTTGCAAAATCTATCAACAACAGAACCCAACAAAACCAAAGCACCCAACAACAATAAAAACAACAAAATAAAAACCCAAAGAAGACAGACAGAAAGAACCTCAGAGGTTTTCAGTGAACTTCCTACAAAGAATTAAATAGTCACTGTAGTTTTGTCTTCATATTCCAGGATCCTGAAATTCCACAGTTTAAACTGTGACATTAATAAGATGTTACTTAAAGTCAATCAATGTTCAAAGTTATAATGAACAAATGGAAACATTAGCAAAGTAAATGCTTTTCATAAATAAACAACATAGTGCAGGAGAGATGGCTCAGTGCTTAATATCTCTTGCTGGTTTTAGATATAGGATTCATGTGCTAGTACTTACCATGGAAGCTCAGAACTATTCATGACTCCAAGTTGAGGAGTTCTGAGGCCATCTTTTGACTATAGTGAGGACTGAGCACACAGAGGTGCATATGCATTCATAGTCATTCAAACATTTCAAAACAAAGACAACATGTAAGAAGCATGTCTCATTCTTAAAATCAAATGAATCAGAAGAATCAGGAAGTATTAATGCTACCCAGGGAATTAGAATAATACTCTCTGGAAATTTTTATTATTCAAGATATAAGTGAAGCACAAAGCAACAATATATGCTTGTCATGTGAAAAAAAAAAAAAAAACCATCCATTCCAGGCCCTGAGACCATAAAGCCAGGCATGTTGACCCACATATAATCCCAGCCCTAAAGAGCCAGATAGGAAGATCTCTAAATTTAGGTCCTTTCTAGTCTATATAACTACTTCTAGGATATTCAGGGTTTCACAGAGAAACCCTGTCTTCAAAAAGAAAAACAACAAAATTAAAACTATAAAAACATTACAATAGCAAAATAAGGTAGGAGTGAATGGGGATTGCTTCTACACTATCAGATTTCATTTAGGGAAACAGTCTATTACGGTGACAGCATGAGAAAGAAACTGACTGATCAATTTCAACCACAAACCAGTAGATAAAAAACCAGGAAATGGATCTATGGCCACGACAATCCTATCCTCAATGAGGACTTTCATCTAGACACTTTCCTCTTACACAAGCTTCAATGACCCCCCTGCAAATAGTTACTACAGACAAATGATGTTCAAAGACATCATACCAGATAGGAAGATTTTTCATTCAATTGACTGCATTCTGACTCTGGTCACTGTAAGTTCATGGTCATCACAGGGTGAAAATATTTAGAGTCTGCCTTTAGTGATGCCCATAGTGTGCAACAACTTGTACTCTGTTGAAATGTCCAAGCTCTCTGTTGACAATCAAGGCAGTCTCTTGACTGATACATTTTGTAAAATCAGAAAACAATTTATACCTTTCCAGCATATAGTGATATAAAATACATATTCACATTCCAAAAGAAAGGAATGGGTATAAAGTTAGAGAAGGTTAATCCAAAGCAAGACAGAACCCCAGCAGGACAAACACCCAATCCTGTAGCTGTGTCTCAGACTCATGAAGTTTCAGGTTCAAAGGACTTAGGTGCCCTACTCCTTCAACTTCTCATAAATCTTCCTCTTTGGTTACTTCCACTACACACACTGTCCATGGTCAATGTTTCATCACTTAGATAGATCAGCATCTTGTGGTCTCTAAAGGCAACTGAGGATTCAACCTCACATATTCATGCAGGGAACTCTTACAGTCTCCTCAGTGCAGCTCTGATTCTGTCAAACACAGATGGCTGGAATGAGTGAGCAACTAAAATCACACACTAAGAATTCATGACATTATCTTTTTCATCTTTCCTGATTCCAAAACCTGTACAAGATAAAAGTGATCATGCCAAGTTTGGCTTCCAAGTTGTGATGATGGACCCTGTCATGCTTGGACCACAATTCAAACACTGTATAGATGCTTCCTGAAACTCTGAATCACTTTTTCTACTTATTACATTACTCCAAATCTTAGCAGGATAATGTGACCATTCAGGAACCTCCTAGGCTTTCTTTTTGGTTTTTCCAGACAGGATTTCTTTGTATAGTTCTGGCTGTCCTGGAACTCATTTTTAAGACCAGACTCACCTCAAACTCAGAAATACACCTGCCTCTGCCTCCTGTGTGCTGGGATTAAAGGGGTGTGCCACCACGCCCTGCTCTTCTTAGGCTCTCAATGGAGAGCAATGGCCTTCTCTTTAATGGTGATACCATCCTTAAAACTCCTGTCTGTTTCCGCACTTGACTACCATGCAAAATCCCTAGTGCTGCTTTTGTCCATGAACCACAGACTTTGTTTTTACTTTTTCCTACCAGTTGCTTTTTTCCACTATAGTTGTGGATTAGCCAGTGTTTTTTTCCTATTCGATATTTTCTTTATTTACATTTCAAATGTTATCCCCTTTCCTGTTTTCCCCTCCAAAAACCCACATTTCCTCCCCCTCCCTCTGCTCACTAACTCACCCACTCCCACTTCCTGGCCCAGGAATTCCCCTACACTGGGGCATAGAGCCATCACAGGGCCAAGGGCCAAAGGCCAAGGGCCAAGGGCCAAGGGTCAAGGGCCAAGGAGCCACTTGTAATAAACACCCAGCAGATTCAATACTTAGTCTAGAAATCAGCCCATTAAGTTTTAATTCTCCCTTATTCAATTTCTCAGGGCAGGGGCAGAAAAGGAAAGATTTCCGGCCAACGTATCGTACAAACATCCTCAAGCGTAATTTTTCATGGAGTCTATTTTTCAGTGAAATCCTTTGACTCCGAATTCCTCTATCTCCATTACTAACAACACTTCAATCATCTAGGTCATACAAAACACGGCCAAGGAAGCTCTGTGTACAACTTTGGTACCTAAACTCCTGATATCTTCAACATTCATCAAAAAGACAAATTCACAGGTTCTTTCCAGCAACAAAAATCACCTTTGAGCTACATTTTTGGTCCTCATTTGCATCTCTGCTGTTGTGATAAACCTCCAACGAAAATCTCTTGGAATGAATGGGTTTATTTGGCTGATTCTGTCAGATCACTGTTCATCATATTGGAAGCTTAAAATACAAACTCAGGCTACATAAAGAAGGAAGGAAAACGATGGCAAATACTGTTAAATGGCTTTCTCCCTCCTTTGGTCACTGCCTCATGCTCAGGTATCTATATAAGCCAGTCCAGGACCACTTACCTAGGGATATTTCCACCATCACTGGAAGAGCCTTTCCACATCCATTAACAATCAACACAAGCTCACCAACATAGCAACCAGTCATCCTGATGGGGCTATACCTTCAATTGAGGCTCCCTCACATGAAATGATGACAACTGAAGATAATTAGGGCACAGACACAATAAAAGGTAAAAGGGTTCTTTTTAGGCCAAACCAATGTGTTGAGCACAACAATGACTTAAATAGCAAAAACATAGAACTCTGCAATAATTGGAAAACATAGATGTGCCAAGAAATGAGGAAAGGCAAACCTTTAGAGTCAAGAAGAGTAAAATAAAACTTTCTCTACAGAAAGTCCCCAAATCAACAAAAACTCAAGGAACTAACATAATATAGGAAATTTTCAAATTATAAAAATAGGCAAAGATCTATCATTTTTCAGAGAAACAACATTATAACTTAATTATATTCAGTAAAATAAAATAACACAAATGTCGCCATTGATTAAAAAAGACACAAAGAGTGGCCTCTCCATACAATAGTCCTTTGAACAAAACCCCACAGGACTATTGTCAAAATCAAAATCAAAGGCCAGTATGTACGTACCAGGTTCACTCTGGTTCTTTCCTTTGCCAATTATAGATAGTGTATTCAGGGTAGAGGAGTATTCTGAGATTTCCTTATAGCATCCTAAAGTTTCATAACTGGACGAAATAGTTTTTACTGCTACAAGTATCTCATTCTCTGATGATGAAGAAACAGATGTCTGTTAGGATCACTTAGAAACCCTTTTGTTTCCTGTGATTGATGAAGACTGGATGTGAGGCTGCACCAGAGTGAGGAGGTGCACACTTTTCAAAACGAAATGAAAGATAACAGATTATCCAGCTAAATAGGTTGTTTTGCTCTTTTGAAAACAAGTGTGTCCTCAATTTTCTGTATGTATTTGTGTGTCTGAGAGTGAATGCTTTCCATGTGTGTACAGGTGACTTACCACAGAAGTTGTCAGATTCTGTGTATTTGAGATAACAGTTGTTTGTGAGCCTCCTCACTTGAGAGTTGCTATTTGAATTCAGGTCAACTTCAAGAACATTCGCTGAGTGACCTGCCCAGCCCACATAGTACTTCTTATCCCATAAACAAACAAACAAATAAACAAACAAACAAAAACATTGCAGATTAATAATAGAAACCTAATGAATGAATAAGTAAGTACATGATCCCTGGGAATCTGATGTCTCCGTATTAAGATGTTGTGTATGGGACAAGGTAGGATGGCTCCAGACTTTATCGACTCTCTATTACCTGGGACCGAATACTCATGGTTGGCCCTAGTGATGCAGCTTCCTCTCCTACTGTCCATGCCTAAGGTAGACACCACAGACAATCCCACTTCTGCATCCTGTAATGGCTATTCCTTTTTTTTTTTTTTTTGTGGTTTTTCGAGACAGAGTTTCTCTGTGTAGCCCTGGCTGTCCTGGAACTCACTTTGTAGACCAGGTTGGCCTTGAACTCAGAAATCTGCCTGCCTCTGATCCCGAGTGCTGGGATTAAAGGCATGCACCACCACGCCCGGCAATGGCTATTCCTGGTTGTCAACTTGACTGTATCTGAAATGAATTACAATCCAGAATTGGAGGGTCCCATATTTAGGCATGGTGGTACATACCTTTAATCTGGGCCACACTGTGTGCTGGAGTCCTAAATAAGGACATTAGAAGATGGGAAGATTCGTTCTTGTACACCTGCTTACTATGACTTGCCAGGACATCTGTTGGAATCTACTTCTGAAGAAAAACACCTGAAACAAGTAGCCTGTGAGGTGCTGATCAACTAATAGACTCGCAGACTTCCCATTCACAGCAGACCACTGTTGGGGCCATCACAATATATTCCCTCAATATTGAGAGGCATTTTATAAATTCTGTGATTCTAGAGAACCCTGACAAATACATATCCCTTCCTGCTGATCCCTGTGTCCTCACTACAAACTATGGTCAGACACCCTTGATTTTAACCACAGGCCATGCCTACCAGAAGACTAGCCAGTCTTTACAAAGACTCACCATCCTATTACTTACCAGTGACTATATTCTTACATCCACCCTAAGCACTAGAACAGAATAGTAGGGGAAGCTTCCTCTCCCTGTGTTTATGCCATCCCCACTTGTCTTTCCTATCCTATCTCATTTCTGTTCAACCACATGCCATGCTTGCCAGAAGACCAGGTAGGCTGTTCACACATCCATGAACGCTACCAGTTTGAACAGACCTAATCTTCACTGCTTCCATAGCAATGGACCAGAACAGCAAAGACAACTTCACCACCCACGTTCATCTATGCCTCCTATGGATTGATAAGATCATGTCTCCCTGGCCTCCTCTTTTTTTTCTTTTTAAAGATTTATTTATTTATTATATTTAAGTACACTGTAGGTGTCTTCAGACACTCCAGAAGAGTGCATNAGATCTTGTTATGGATGGTTGTGAGCCAACATGTAGTTGCTGGGATTTGAACTCTGGACCTTCTGAAGAGCAGCCGGGTGCTCTTACCTACTAAGCCAGCTCCTGGCCTCCTCTTCATCAAGCCTCTAACACCAGCTCCTGGCCTCCTCTTCATCAAGCCTCTAACACGAGCAAGCATTCCCACTTGAACACACCAGTTAAGCAGGTCAGTAAAATGGGCATCATTCAGTCAACACACTCTGGAAATATGGAGGACAAACAGAACCACAGTAACAAAACTCCCTTGCAAGATGAACCCAGAAATCAAAACCTGGACCTATAATCACCCCAAACTCAGATACCTGGACACCAGCATAGACAGATAAGACAAATAATTGGAGGAAACCAATAAATACCTTAGATAAAGTCAAGAAAAAACACTAAGAAAACAAGTATAACAGTTCAATCCTCTAAACTGGAAATAGAAGCAATAAAAAAGAGCACAGACTAAGAAAATCCTGGACTTGAACAATTTAGGGAACTAAAGAGGAATGTCAAGGATGACCCACAACAGGACGATGGACGAGAGAGGATCAAACGTATAAGATATAGTAAAAGAAAAAAAAAAGAACAAAAAAAAAAGACAAAAAAAAACAAAACAAAACAAAAAAAGAAAAAAAAAAGAAAAAAAAGATATAGTAAAAGAAATGGATACGTTGGTCAAGGAAAATATTATATATAAAAATGTTCTAAGCCGGGTGTGGTGGCCCATGCCTTTAATCCCATCACTCCGGAGGCATAGGCAAGCGGATTTCTGAGTTAGAGTCTAGCCTGGTCTACAAAGTGAGTTCCAGGACATCCAGGGCTATATAGAGAAACCCTGTATCGAAAAACCAAAAATAAATAATAAATAAATAAATAAAAATAAAAATGAAATAAAATAAAATCAGAAATACCATTTTAAAGTTGAGATCGCCTTTTTGGGTCAATAGTCTCTAAGGACTAGACATAAGTATTAGAGCACATCAGGTATTACTTGTATATTTTCTTTCTGATTGGCATTTTCAGACAGGAGTAATAACATTCCTGTTAGGAAGAGTCACACCAGACTGTTAATATCTTCTGTATTGGTTAACTTGATGAAACTACAGAATTTTGGTTTCTAAAAATGAGTTCAGTTCTTTATCAAGAGTTTTGATGGCCCAAGTTTATTAAACCAAAAAATTTCACAGTCAGGACTTTTACTGATCATCAAAATTTGATGACCTGACTACTCATTGCTAATGACAACCAAATATTGTGAAACATGAAAGCTCTCCCACTTCTCTCCCCTATCCATCTCTGTGCAGTAAATATGGCACCATCAGAGTTGGTCAGTGAAGTCAATTCTGTCTCAAGTCCCATTTCATTTTAAATGCCCAATAAAAGGGATGTAAATCAGAGGACCCCCCCCCACACTGGTCTCTTTTCCATTTCCTTGAGTAGTAAGGGTCAAGACGGAAAGGGATGAAGGAATATCTTCAAGTCACTGGACCACAGAGGCAGGATGAGGTGTACAATACAATTCTTAATTACAAGCATGAGGGAAGCCAAAGATTCAGAAAATATTATTGTAATGAGAAACTAATATTAACGCACTTTAAGGAAGGAAGGATTTTTTTTTTTTTTTTTTTGCCAGACAGGGTTTCTCTGTGTAGCCCTAGCTGTCCTGGAACACACTCTGTAGACCAGGATGGTCTCAAACTCAGAAATCTGCCTGCCTCTGCCTCCCAAGTGCTGGGATTAAAGGCCTGCACCACCAAAGCCATGCAGGAATGAAATTCTCAAAGACTGGGAAACATTGCACAGGCAGAGGCAGAGGCAGACACAGAGGCAGGCAGAACTCTCTGAGTTCAAGGCCAGCCTGGTAGATGGAACAAGTTCCAGGACCACAAGTTCATCACTCAGAAAAACCAGTTTTGAAAAACAGACAACCAAAAAAGATAGTCAATATGACCTTGGTGCCAAAAGCAATCTACAAATTCAATGCAATTCCCCTCAAAATTCAAACACAACTTTCTACAGACTTTGAAATTGCAATTCTCAGGCTGGAAAGATAGCTCAGCATTTAAGATCACTGATTGTTCTTCCAGAGGTCCTAAGTTCAAATCTCATGAACCACAAGAAGGCTTACAAGCATCTGTAGTAAGATCTGATGCTCTTTTCTGGTGTGTCTGAAGACAGCTACAGTGTACTTATACATAATAAATAAATAAATCTTAAAAATAGAAAGTGGAATTCTCAACATACGGAAGAACAAACACTCCCAGCATAGCCAAAACAATCCTCAACAATAAAAGAACTTCTGGAGGAATCACAATTCCTGATCTCAAGTTGTACTACACAGCAATAGTGATAAAAACCGAATAGTATTGGTACAGAGACAGACAGATAGATCAATTGAATAGAATCGAAGAGCCAGAAATGAACTCATATAACTATGGACAATGGGTGATCTTTGGCAAAGAAGCAAAAACCATACAATAGAAAAAGAAAGCATCTTTAACAAATTGTGCTGGTCCAACTGGCACTGTGCATATCAAATTTATCACCCTGCACAAGATGGATCAAGGACCCAACATAAAACCAGATACACTGAACCTGTTACAGGTGTGGTTGACAAGGTCATTGATCCAAAGCTTGCCCTAATGCTCGCAAGCCGAGGGGGTCATGCCCTAGGTACCATCAAGAGGGACATTGGGCTGTTGATTGCCCCCATGTTACACAAAACAGGGGGGCATCACTCCCAGATAACCCTCCAACCAATCTCCCAGGACTGGCTATGGACGACTGACAAGGCCCAGGCTCCTCTGACCCAACCACTGCAATCAAGAAGAGAGAGCTTAGGGTAGACATCATGGTCTGTGGGTGGCCCATCTCTTTCCTCTTGGACACTGGAGTCATTTACTCGGTCCTAATGGAGTTTTGGGGGCCCACATCTCCCTTTCCTTTTCCTATTGTAGCAGGGTAGGAGGATAACCTTATTTCCCATATCAGACCCCACCACTTAATTGCATTTTTAGGGGTGTACCTCTCACCCATTCCTTTTTGGTAGTGCCCACATGTCCTGTCCCCTTATTGAGAAGAGACCTCCTATCTAGGCTGGGAGCCTCTATCTCGTTTGCTCCCCATATTTGCCTGAACTCAATCTAACCAGCAATTCCTCTGCTCCTCCTTTTAGCCAGTCAAGCTACTAACAATACCACCTCATTCCCTTTACCAGTATCATGGGTAGATCCCCAAATCTGGGACATCCAGAACCTCTCTGTTGCTAAACACCATTTGCCTGTTGTCATACAATTGTTGGACACCAGGTATATTACCGAGGCTCAATGCCCTCCCTCTCCAGAGCCTCAGGGGACTCAAGCCTGACCTGTTGAGAAAAAAACTCCTTCGCCCTACCTCTTCTCCCTTTAACACCCCTATACTGGCAGTAAAGAAACCCAATGGTGCCTATCATTTATTCCAGGATCTCAGATGTATTAACTCTGCAGTGGTGCCTCTTCACCCGGTTGCAGCTAACCTCTACATACTTCTTTCTACTATCCCCTCAAGTACTTCCTACTTCTCAGTTCTAGATGCATTTTTCTCTATTCCTCTAGATGTCCAGTCACAATATATTTGCTTTTACCCGGACAGATCCTGATACCCACTATTCTACCCAACTGGCACGGACTGCCTTACCTCAGGGATTCTGGGATAGCCCACACCTGTTTGGGCAAGCCTTGGCTTCTGACCTATTATCTCTGTCTCTTCCTAAATCTAAGATCATACTTTATGTAGATGATGTCCTTCTCTATAGCCCCTCTTTAGAAATCAGCCAGACTGATACCGTGGCTCTTCTGAATTTCCTTTCTAATCGTGGCTACAGGGTCTCATCCTCTAAAGTCCAACTGTCCAATCCTCAGGTTACCTATTTGGGACTAACAATCACNCCAACCCATAAGGCTATTACATTAGACAGAAAGNATCNGATTCAGTCTCTAACTGTTCTGTCGACAAAAGAAGAAATTCTGTCATTCTTAGGAATAGCCAGTTTTTACATTCGTGGGTCCCTTCCTTTTCCCTTCTTTCTCACCCTCTATACAAAGCAGCGTCAGTCCCTGCCCACAAATCTCTTTTAAAACCAATTAACAAGCCCTTTCAAAGGTTCCAACAGGCCCTCCTTAGGGCCCCGGCTTTACATCTTCCTGACCTGACTCATCCTTTTTCCCTCTATGTAACAGAAAAGGAGGGATTTGCCCTTGGAGCCTTGGGCCACCAAATCGGACCTTCTTTCGGACCTGTGGCATACCTGTCAAAAACTAACCTTTAGATCATCTCTTCTTATAACCTGTCACAGCTCCTAATGTATAAAGGATTACAGACTCTACCTCCATTCTCTCTTTTCAGACTGCAAGCTCTCCCCAAGCGACCTCTTCTCATCTCACCTTTGGAGCTCATGTAAGGACGCCCAGTTCTAACTCCTGGCTTCCCGCCAAGCACTCTCCCCTTCCAGACCATTTGCTTACCCCATTACTCTCTCATCTTTGCTCTCCCCTATGTAACTTTGCTGACCATCACCTAGCTCGACCACATTCTGCTTCCTGCCCAGTACCTGTTAATATTGGAGATCAAGTCCTTTTATCTCCTCCAGGTCATCAACCTTCAAACCATCATCTCTCCAAAGTGGAAGTGTCCTTTTAAGGTAATCCTTGTAACTCCTACAGCTCCTAAACTTGAGGGACTTTCTCATTGGGTCCACCTGTCCCACCTAAAACCCTTCATTCCCCCACCTAAAGATGATTCCTCTTCATACACATCAACCCTAACAGGACTGTGCTCCATTAAGCTCCAAAAGACATCAAGACCACTGGTCTTGTCTCATCCTAGAGAATGAGGCTTCATTACAACAGCCAAACCCGGCCTCACTGGATGAGACACCGGATTAGTTGTGGCCTTTTCATATTTTCCCTGCTGCTCATTTCCATCAAGGGTGGTCTCTACATCTGGAGATTTGAAGTTCAAGAAATGCCTGCTGACAACAAGCAGACTTTCCAAATAGGATGAGGAAACTGCTCCATAGTTGGGTGCCAGGAGCTGATCCAGATTGCCACCATTCCTATATCTGTGGCTCCACCTGTTTTGTCTTTCACCAGACAAAAGATTATTGCAGAAAATGGCCAGATGAGTATGGGGGCTGCCCATACT